>NW_028021739.1:0-10973 GCF_054177405.1 Leptonychotes weddellii
AAGAATTCCTCATATCAATGAGATCATATGATACATGTCTTTCTCTGTTTGACTTATTTCACTCAACATAATACCCTCCAGTTCCATCCACGTCGTTGCAAATGGCAAGATCTCATTCCTTTTGATGGCTGCATAATATTCCATTCAGACTACATTTATTTTAATGAATTGGAATTACAAGTTGCGTTTAAAAATTCTCTTTCATCTTTTTTTTTTTTTTTTAATTCTCTTTAAGTGGCATCATTTACACTGCTACAGAGACTTGTTAATTCTTTTATTCTGGAATTTGGTAGAGTTCATGCTTCCCTGTCCCAGTCTCGAAAGACTGCAGTAACCAAAAGAAAAAAGTCTTAGGGGGCGCCTGGGTGGCTCAGTTGTTAAGTGTCTGCCTCAGCTCAGGTCATGATCCCAGGGTCCTGGGATCAAGCCCGGCATCGGGCTCCCTGCTCCGCAGGAAGCCTGCTTCTCCCTCTCCCACTCCCCCTGCTTGTGTTCCCTCTCTCACTGTCTCTCTCTCTGTCAAATAAATAAAATCTTTAAAAAAAAGAAAAAAAGTCTTACGGTAGGTCTTGCAGAAATAAATGAGCAGGGTAGGATTATCTGACAAAATCAACTGACAAAAACAGGAAGCATGTACGTCCTGGGTTCATTAGGAGCAGTCTTTTTGGCAGTAATAACAGTCGAAATCATGAGGATTGAGACTTCGGTGGTGTTTCTCTTGCTGCCCTGGTCCTTTGAGTTTTATGGATACAGATTTGGGGAGGGAAATCGGAAGGCAGCAGGATGCGTGCATCCCCAAGGGCTGAAGAGGGAGGTTTGGGGGAGGGTCTGGAGGAGAGAGGTCCCTGCACGGGTACAGTGAGGAGGACAGTCAGAAGGAGGGGACAGGGTCTACGGGAAGGTCGAGCAAGTGCTGAGTCGGGGCCTCAGTGATGTCCTTTGAAAGACTCGGATAAAGAATGAAATTCCTTTTCATTTCATCCATCAGCCCTTGAAGGACACTTCTTGAATGCCAAGTCACTCAGAGGTGGAGATCAGAGGGCAGTAGGGTTGTATCTGTGAGCAAGTGTTTTTAACCACACTTCTTTTCAAATGCTTTGTGATAGACATTTTGTTAAATGGAAAATAGGGAGGGGGCTGCATATTTAGATGCTGCTCTGTTTCTGGCATGCCTTGTCCTTGCTCCCCAAGGGCCCCGTGGCTCCAGGTGGGGTCCTGGGATCGTCAGCATCGCCTGGGAGCTTGTTAGAAATGCAGATGCTCAGGCCCCACCTTGGACCTACTGAATCAGAAGCTCTGGTGCAGAGTGCAGTTGTCCACATTCCAACAATATCCTGAGCATCTGGTCTTTTCTAAGGTTTCGGTGGCTGACTCTTTGCCACAAAAGCACCCCCTTTTCTCTGAACTCCACTCTCTAGCTTGACCTCACCCTAAATTATTTGACACCAGTGTGCATTGGTGGTTCTGATTTCTAGTTTCGGCTTCATTCCTAAGCATCTAAGTGGCCTGATCCTGGTCACATACCTTAGGTGTATTGTGATTTCTTAACCTGCAAAATGGGAATCATAAGATTAGTCCACCATCAGCAGTGATTTTAATGATTCCATGACTTAACACATTCAAGAACCTGACCAGTGCCCAGCACATAGTAGGTGCTCTAGCCGTGTTACTAATCAGTTACTTGTCTCCCAGCTGGAGGGCAAGTGCTGTAGGTAGAGATAACACATCATCTGGGGTGCTTTTCATCCAGACAGTGCCATGCAGCAGGGGGGATACCGAGTAAGCATCCCTCTGCCTCCCCTAGATCAGGGCCATTCGTGGCTCAAGTGTGGATGATGTTCTTTGTACCCGTTCAATAGACAAGGCACCCATTTTCTTTAATGGAACACCTCTGTGAGCCAAGCATTAGGCTGGGCCTTGTACAAACATTACCTCACCTGATGCTCATCATCAGCCTAGAAGAAAGGAATGTCCTTACATAACAGCGGAGGCTAGCCAAGGAGATGCTCAGCGACTTCCCCAGAGTCATCAGCTGGCAAATGGCAGAACCAGGTTAAGAAGCAGCTGTGTCCCCAATTCAACATCCAATTTTCCTCTAGGGAAGAGACCCAGTCTCTGGAATATACCTTCTTTTCTTTTCTTTTCTTTTTTTTAAGATTTTATTTATTTATTTGTCAGAGAGCGAGCACAAGCAGGGGGAGAAGCAGACTCCCCGCTGAGCAGGGGGCCTGGTGTGAGACTTGATCCTAGGACTCTGGGATCCTGACCTGAGCGGAAGGCAGATGCTTAACCGAATGAGCCACCCAGGCATCCCAACCATCTTTTCTTTTACTGGAAATACTTTGATAGCCTTTTCTAATAAAAAATGGGAAATCATATGATAATTGTCTTCCTCTGATTGACTTATTTTGCTTAGCATGATACCCTCTAGTTCCATCCACATCATACAAAACAGAGGAGCATAGGGGAAGGGAGGGGAAAATAAAACAAGATGAAGTCAGAGAGGGAGACAAACCATTAAGATTAAGGGGAGGGGGGTGGGGGGGATGGGTAACTGGGTGATGGACATTAAGGAGGGCACGTGACGTAATGAGCACGAGTATTATATATGACTGATGAATCACTGAAATCTACCTCTGACTAATAATACACTGTATGTTAATTAATTGAATTTAAATAAAAAATGTGATCTCTATTTGTTTACAAATCCAAACAATATAGAAATGTGACATTTATGGCAACTGGACATTTTCTGGTAATTCTACCCACCAAGAATAACTGTTTTTGGTAGTCCCGTATTAGTCTGATTTTTTAGATACACACATACACCTACCTTCATTTTTTTTCTTAACAATAAATAAAATCATACTGTGCGTTTCTTAATATCGTGCCATTTTAATTTAATATATTGGGAACATCTTTCCAAGTCAATACATATAAATATATGTCATCCTCCTCAGAGGCTCTATGGTGTCCCATTTATGGATTTGCTGTAATTGATTTACCCAATTTCCTATCAATGAACATTTAGATCAATATTTTACACTCAGTGGACAGCTCTGCGATACACATCCTTGCACTTAAATAGGTATTGTTTTGGAATATTTTTTAGTTCTTTCTTTAGGATGTACTACTGCACATGCGTACTTAGATTGTTAAAGGTTTTAATACAGATTTTTCCAAATTTCCCCGAGAAAGTGTTTGACTCACTTTATATCCACACCAGCCGTAGGAGTGTGCTGAATTCTTTTTTTTTTTTTTAAAGATTTTATTTATTTATTTGAGACAGAGAGAATGAGAGAGACAGCACATGAGAGGGGGGAGGGTCAGAGGGAGAAGCAGGCTCCCTGCCGAGCAGGGAGCCCGATGCGGGACTCGATCCCGGGACTCCAGGATCATGACCTGAGCCGAAGGCAGTCGCTGAACCAGCTGAGCCACCCAGGCGCCCAGGAGTGTGCTGAATTCTATGAAATAGATGTGGCCCTCTGCTGAGGCCTCTCTATCAAAATGATAAATCTTCATGGATTTTTATGATGCATCTCTTGATGTGTGTTTGCTCAATGTCACGTGGATTTAAAACCAGACCTCAGTGTTCCTCCTGGCTCTGCCCTATTCCTGGACCATTGCCTTATGCCAATCGCCAATAGTTCCTGGCCAAGCGCCGAGATTCTTGGCAGAGTTTTCTGTTTGACCCTTTGTACCTTCATGTGTAAATAGGCTGTTCTCTAATTATAATTCATGATGTTTGCATGTAATAGAGGTCCTGCCCCAGAAGTGTTAACTTCATTGGATACCAACCACAGGATTTTTTTCTTCCACATCATCACCCCCTCCCAGAAATAGAAAAAGGAACAGAAATTGCCAAAGCTACAGACAAACCTTTATTCCTAATATGTTGCCTGAACACTTGTATTAAGTCGTGTTTTCTCTGGCGAGAACTACCAGTATATGTATATTTTTTTTCTGTCAGCTTAGTCTGTAAATGAAATGAAGTTACTGCCCCTATTAAAATGGAACATTGTGCCCTTGGTTTGCTCTTAACGGGTGGGAAAACCCCATTAAGTGTTTGTGAAATATGTCTTAAATACAGGAATTTTAATCTAGCGGTCTAATAAATCCCTCTCTTCTACTCAAATGAAAGTCTTAGGTTTTTCCGGCATCTGTTCAGTTATTTGTACACCAAAACCTTCTTACACAAACCTGACCCTGAGAACTTGGAGTTGAGAACATCTCTTCCATTGGGGTATTTTTTTTTTTTTTAAGCACATCTTTCAAAGAATCAGGAACTTTGACAGGTGTATCCCATGGTCAGATACTATTTTAGAAACATGCCTGGAATTCTTGCTCTTCTAGGGGTAAAAGCCATGAAATTTCTCTGACTGCCCCAGGATGTGGCAACTCATAATATTCTAAGACCTAAGACCTCGTAAGACTCTAAATCCATTCTTTTGCTGTTTGATGGGCATCTAGAAAGTACACTCTCCTTTTGGCGCATTTTTCATGGGAGCTGGAAAATTTCTTTTTAGCACAAACCACAAAGAACTTCAAGCTGGACCTAAATACAGTCGTTCAGTTCTCCTACATATTTGTGTGTACTATTTTCTTTTCTTTTTCTTTTTTTTTTTTTTTTTTGGCCAGTGTTTATTAGGAAACTCTGAGTATATTTGCTGGAGGTAAATCCTGTCTTCATCATGGGGACAAGAGGGGAAGATATACATTTATATTTGTGGACAAGGTAAATTTTTTTTCAGCCCTGACTACTTAATGTTTATTTCCTAAAATCAAAGGCAATGGCCAATATAACCATCAATATCGGGAAACTAACATTGGTAAATTGTTACCAGATAGTTCTCAGGTCCCATTCAAGTTCCATACAGTGATGTGTTCATAGCCAGAGGATCCAGTTTAGAGTCACTGGTTACTTTTCTTCATGTGTCTTTCATTGTCCTTCAGTCTGGAGCAATTCTTCTGTCTTTCCTTGACTTTCATGTGTAGCCAATCTCTTTCAGCAGAAATAAATGATTTCAGTGGGGATCCCACCTACACTGTGACTCTCAACACTGGGTGGAAATAGGCAGGGAGTGTGTTCTGGCAACCATCTGGGATGGATATTACTCTAAAAGTTCACTTGAATGCATGGACATAATGTGATTCATTTCCTCTTGCCCAAGTGGTGGGTCTCATCGCTCATGGATGCATTCACTCACTCTTTTTTTTTTTTTCAGTTATTCATTCAAAATATTTGAATGTGCATTAAGTGTAAAGAGAAAGAAGCCATATGTGTACTTTTCCACTGAATCTGGACCTCAGAATCCTTCTCAACACAGCTTCCTGGACAGCCTAAATCCCTTTCTCCCTAACAGGCATGCTGGAGGATATGAATGAGAAAGCACATCTCACATGGCCAGGGATTCCCACACACCATGTGAAACAGGGCCTTGCATGCAGAAAATACTTGTCGAATTGATTTCACTTGGCATTAAAATTGTCTTTCCTTTCAAGGTAGGAGAGGAGAGGAGTCAAAGAGGAAAAATAAAACAGAGGAGAAAACCACATCCTATAATATTGAGTCAAATATGTGCTTGTTCCTTTTGTTGCTTACCCCGAGGAGGAGAGATGCCTGGAAAATTTGAGTTGCTAGGAGCTGGGATTGTCCCAGATACTATTAGCAGATAAAAAGGGAAGTGGGATTGAGTTCATTAATCGTGACTAAAAACCGTTCACGCTTTTTTCAGTTTGTGATTTTAGAGAGCATCCCCTCAAGTCAGTGTTGCCCTGCCAAAAGGTCTCTTCCAGAGGCTGGACACTTCTCCTGAAGATTCTGTCTTTATTTAGAGTATTTTTAGAAGTTCTTTTTGGGGCCAAGGCGGGGATGGCAAGAGAGTGTCATCTTCAGATTCTTGCTTGCATTTTTTTTTTTTTTGAACAATTTCTTTATCGGTGGCCAAGTCTGCAAACTTGGAGGGTAGTTTTAACTTGGGCAAAGAGTCGAATATTACTCAGGGATAATCATTAGGCATAAAATGGGTGATTCACTTGGTTACACTGATTTGGGACCAAAAGACTGAGACATAAGCATGATTTTTTTTATAAAAGAAAAATGAACGAATAGCATAATAATAATGCTTCTGCTACTTCACTTTGAAATGCCCCTGTAGACATTCCCAAAGGCCATTCCCTGAGAGGAATTCAAGGAGCATCTGGGCTGATGGCACCATATTTATTCTGCGAAAATGTGCCGCAGGGGTCTCTCTCTCTCTCTCTCTCTCTCTCAGTCATCACGTGATGAGCTCATTCGGGTAATGTAAGTAAGAACCTACGTTGTCACTTTGTCATTGCCTCGGAGGGCCCCCTGGGCTAGTGCCTGGACCAGAGACCCCAAAGAGTGACAGAAGAATCTTCAATTAAGTTAATTAATTGTAATAAGATAGGGGGAAGGGAAAGGAAGGAAAGGCAGCAAAAAAAAAAAAAGGAGCCCTGGGGATATTTGGGGGACCTGCCTTTGGCCGAGTTCCGCTGCCATTTGGCTGCTGCAAGGCTGGCCCTCCCGTGCTCGGAGCCATCTGACCTGCGGATGGCCGGAAGCCGACTATGACAGAGGCCTGAGATATTGCAGATCGGGTTGGGGAAGGGTCAGAATCATTAGTCATAGATGATAGGGGGAGGAGGTGGGGAAGTGGATGGAACGGAAACAGTCCCCGAGTTGGAGACCAGAAGGCCAACTCTGAAGACTCTAGATCCTTCTTTCTTAAAAAAGACTGCCTCCGTGTCCTTCTCACCTTTGCCCTCTCGGGCACCCCCCCACCGAACTCCCCTGCCCCACCAAGTCTGGCCCGACCGCCGTCTCTTTTTCCAAACAGAAGAGGGGATGGTTTGCCTTCTTCCTAGCGGCATCCCTGGCCAGCCTCAGCAGGCTCGGGATGCTCACAGGCTGGCCTCCCTCTCCCGTGGTGATGGGGTGGGTCCCGGTGGGAGGCATTCCAAGAGGCAAGGAGGGACTTTTTGAAGGTCTTTTTATTACCCATGCTGCTGCCCCAAATCTCCCTCATCACTTGGCCTACTTTGAAATTAATTAATGCACAAGCGCGGAGAATGCAGGCTTTCTGCAATAAAACCTCTCCCTCATTCTGCCCTGCCTCTGAACCCGGGCCTTGAGTGTTTTAGTGAATTTGAGGCTGTTGACAAGGAGTGGATTGACAGCCCTTGATTCAGGAGGCCTCCCTCTTTGACTGAAGACAGGTAACCACAGTGGTGGCTGCCGAACCAAAAACACTCTGGCTTTCTCTGTTCCTCTCCGGGAAGCACCCCACCTTGGGAGCCCGGGGCTGAGCTTAGATGCTGCCTTTCTGGGAAGCCTTCTTAGAGTCCTGGAGACCCTTGGTTCTCAAATTTCCCTGCACATGGGGATCATCTGGGAAATTTAAAGAATTCCAATGTCCAAGCCATGCTCCATTCCAACTAAGCTAGAGTCCCTGGAGGTAGAACCCAGGCCATGGCCAGTTTTAGAACTCTCCAGCTGATGGAGCAGCTAAGTTTGAAAACCAGTGGTCTGGACCAGTGATTCTCAAACTTTCACTTGCCACTGAATCCTCTGGGGACGTTAAAATGGCGGTTCTCATTCTGTAGATCCATCAGGGAGGGGATCCAAGCTCCATGGGTTCCTCATTTGCTCCCAGATAACAAGGATGCCTCGGGCCCACCCACCACACTTTGATAAACAAGGTCTTAGAGGAAGTGTTCTCAAAACGTTGTTGTGTGTCCAAATCATCTGGAAACGCTTGTTAAAATGCAGATTCTTGAGGGTGCCTGGGTGGCTCAATTGGTTAAGCATCTGCCTGTGGCTCAGATCATGACCTCAGGGTCCTGGGATCAAACCCCACATCAGGCTCCCTGCTCAGCAGGGGAGTCTGCTTCTCCCTCTCCCTCTACCCCTGCTCATGTGCTCTCTCTCTCAAATAAATAAATAAAATATTTTTTAAAAAGGCAGATTCTTGAGCTTCATCCTGAGACTCTCTGCTACAAGGGATCTGGATTGGGAAGCTGAGATTTTGCTTTTCTAACAATTTCCCAGGCAATCCCTTCCTGGCTGGTCGGGAGACCACATTTTGAGAGGCGCCGGCCTGGACTGCTTCAATAGTGCCCCCTTACCGGCCTCCCACATTTCCTGTACGGACATTATTGTAACAGTTCCTTCTTCAGTCGACCATCCTTTGCTGAGGGCACTCGCCCTGGCTCTGGGTCTGTACGAGGCACGCAGTATGGGGCAGTGCCATGTAGCTATTTGCAGCAAGGACTTTAAATACGGAAGTTGTGTTGTGAATCCCAGCCTCGGCTTTCTAGCTTTTTAAGTAGGGCAGACCATTTTATTCTCTGAGACTCATTTTTTTTTCTGACCTGTAAAATGGGAATAAGATTAGTATGTGCCTCGCAGGTTTGTTACAAAGGATCAAGTAAAGCAAGACATGTGGAACCTAAAAAGAGTGCCTAGCAGAGAATAAGCCCTCATTCCACTGTGCCATTATTGCTCTTATTGTTATTATTATTAGCACGAGATGCTTCTTTAAAACATCTTGCATATTGAGGTTGCCTGTGTACATATTTATCTTCCCAAACTTGGAGGTCCGTGGTCGCGTCTGTATACTCACCACCTAGCAAATACCCAGCACATAGTAGGTGCTCCATAAAAAGCTGTGGAATGAATGATGGGAGATCTGTGGTCTGGACGCCCCCCAGTAAACTTCCTGAACATGAGTCTCTGCCTCAGATTCAGCTTCTCAGGGACCCCACGCACCGACACTCCTCTGTGGTCTCATCTTCAGGTTCTCTCTGACAAAGAGATTGAACTGATACTTGGTTCAGTCTAGCCAAACTATCATCCCTGGGTTGTCCCTCTTCCTATCCTCGCACAATTGTCTTGTCTCTCTAAGTTTTTCTCATGCTAGTCCCTCTATCTATAATATGGCTCTTTTGTTTCTTTTCTGATCTAAATTCCATCCAGCATAGGCCTCTCCCTTCTTCTGCATCAGACTTGGGGTGTTGTCCTCCCATGCCAGCAGATGGCCTTAGGATGGTTCCATGAACTATGATAGACCTCTTCTATTGAACTTTTGTGTTTTTCTTGTCTTATAACTAAATTATAAGAAACCCACACTTTACAGAACAATTTAAAATGGCTTATGGGGCCCCATGCATTCTCTTACACTTGGAGGAAGTTAGGATTTTATTCGTGTGGATTTGAATGACAAGGACAACAGGTTGCTGGCTGATGAATCACGTCTGCATGAATTATATTGTCTTCATTCATGGAATTTATTTAGGTTGACAGGAGAGTCAAAAAGGGTTCGTTTGGTTTTGTTTTTTAAATCAAGCTCACTTACAAGATCACTTACCCATTAAGTTGTAAATTATCCTATGTATCTTTTCATGGATGGGGTTCAACATGTTATTTTTCGAAGTACTTACTGAGCTTTTACTTTGTTCCAGGTAATAAGCCAGGCAGTGGGGATACATAAGGTGAATGAGAACAAGATGGGCCCTATTGGCCTCTGGTCTGGAGCTGTAACTCTAACATGTTAGTCAGGATGGGTTATGCTATGCTGCAGTAACACACAAACCCCAGAACCTCAGTTCCATAACACAAGAAAAGTTAACTTCTCATTCAGGCAACTCCTATATCAGGTTGGACAACTTTCCAGGCCAGCTGCTGTCCATGAAGTGACTCATTGATCCAGGTTCCTTCCATCTGATGAACATAGGATGGAACTAGTCAAAAGGCCCCACCTACTTAAAGGGGATTAGAAAGTACCATCCTCCCATGTGTTCAGGAAAAAGAGGAGAGACAAGGATGTGTGAGCACTAGGAGTCTATCACTTCTACTCTGGTGTTTAATTTTCCTGATGCTTCTTAAAGCTTGCTCTTTTTCAAAACAAAGCTTAAGGTCTAGTGATAAAGCCATACATTTATTTTTTTAATAAAAAAAAAAAGAAGAAGCTATGGTATACATATACAGTGGAATATTACTCAGCTATCAAAAAGAATGGAATCTTGCCAATTGCAATGATGTGGATGGAACCAGAGGGTATTATGCTAAGTGAAATAAGTCAGTCAGAGAAAGACATAATACCATATGATTTCACTCATATGTGGAATGTAAGAAACAAAACAGGTGAATATAGGGGAAGGGAAGGAAAAATAAAATAAAATGAAAATAGAGAGGCAAACCATAAGAGACACCAAACTCTAGGAAACAGACAAGGTTGCTGGAGGGGCAGTGGGTGGGGGGATGGGGTAACTGGGTGATGGACATTAAGGAGGGCATGGGATGTAATGAGCACTGGGTGTTGTATGCAACTGATGAATCACTAAATTCTACCCCTGAAACTAAATAATACAGTATATGTTAACTTAATTGAATTTAAATAAAAATTTTTTTAAAAAAGAAAAAAAAGAAATACTTTATAAATGTATTTGGTAAGTGCTATAAAGGAAAATTTTATGATGGCATGAAAGCATATATCAGAGGATGTCAATTTAGAACAGGAAAGATAAACTCAAAGTGGATGAAAGACCTCAATGTGAGACAGGAATCCATCAAAATCCTAGAGGAGAACATAGGCAGTAACCTCTTTGACATTGCCCACAGCAACTTCTTTCAAGATACATCTCCAAAAGCTAGTGAAACAAAAGCAAAAATGAACTTTTGGGACTTCATCAAGATAAAAAGCTTTTGCACAGCAAAGGAAACAGTCAACAAAACAAAGAGGCAACCCACAGAATGGGAGAAGATATTTGCAAATGACACTACAGATAAAGGGCTGGTATCCAAAATCTATAAAGAACTTCTCAAACTCAACACCCAAAAAACAAATAATCAAGTCAAAAAGTGTGCAGAAGATATGAAAAGACACTTCTCTGAAGAAGACATACAAATGGCTAACAGACACATGAAAAAATGTTCATCATCATTAGCCATC
>NW_028021740.1:0-664 GCF_054177405.1 Leptonychotes weddellii
GCACATTGAAGGTTTGGCCAGGAAAAAATACCAGATGAACTTGAGCTGTCTTATTTTACCCAGAAAGCAAGGAAACTAAGAAAGATTAAAGAGGTCCCAAACCAGCTACCACTGACCTAAGATGGGTCAATTCAATCAAAAAGAATAATGACCGCAATGGTTGCGATATGCATCCATAATAACCCTTAAAACAATTATTCGTTACCATTGTTATCACTGATAAGGTGAGGAGGCTCAGTCATCAACCCATCATTCTGAAAATTGGTAAAAGGAAAAAATCAAACATTTCTCTTGCCTTTGCTGCACAAACCAAATGAACTGATTGATGAGATAGTTCTTCTCTAGAGAATTAATAAATACAGACAGAATGCAGAGTTAGAAAATCACCATTTTACAATCCCTAATGAAATAATGGATCTAAGCAGTAATCACTAATGAATGCCAAAATCATTAGGTGAAACCCTGATGAAGAACTTTATCATCACCTGGACCACTGAGCAATCTTCACATCATTAGAAGTGGGACAACCAGATATCAATTTCTAATGTGATCAAGCCTCTAGACTACAATTTACAGGAAATATAGGACACGGAGACACATTAAATGATACCATGTGAAAGCAATTAGGTTAATCTAGATTATGGCTCATTTCGTAGGGTAAATG
>NW_028021741.1:0-664 GCF_054177405.1 Leptonychotes weddellii
GGAAGCCTGCCTCTCCCTCTCCTACTCCCCCTGCTTGTGTTCCTGCTCTCGCTATCTCTCTCTCTGTCAAATAAATAAATAAAATCTTTAAAAAAAAATCATTTTAATCTCAGCATTGACCATGATGTTTATCACCAACTACCCTCTCTATTTGTTGTTGGGAAAACAGGATCCAAGCATTTATACAGGATTTGCGGGGGGAGTTCTGTTTTTCTCCAAGCCCTGTGGCTATTACGTTGATTTTCTTAGATCTTATTTCTTATTGCCTCGCCAGAGATCCCGACCAAATCTCCCTCCATAAAGAAGGGCAACGCCCCCTATGTCCTGGGTGCCCCAAGGTGGCAGCACCTGCCACCTGGAGCTTCCTGGACTTTCCCTCATGGATCACAGCTCTGAGAAGGTCAACATGACCTTGGAGTCGCCTGGATTCCCAATCCAAATGTACATTTCGAGATGGTGGGTTGAGTCCTCTGCACCTTGCTGGCCTGGGGGAAGCAAATCCAACCCCATTCCAACCACCCCCTCGTTTGCCATGCAGCACCTGTGTCCCCTTCCTGGAGTGCTGGGCAAGGGGTGGGGACACGGCCGGGGCACCCACAGCTTGCTCACGGGGGCGGCCCCACAGCCCCGCTGGAAAGGTCTCATCTCTCATTTCAATGAAGAT
>NW_028021742.1:0-664 GCF_054177405.1 Leptonychotes weddellii
TGAGCTTTACTTTAACCTAAGTTTTTATGAGTAGAATATAATTAATCCTGGTGATTTATGGCCTGCCCTGGTATTTTGCAGTCTTTAGCATGAAATCTTTTCATTTAGAATACTACATGTGGACATGTGAACCTGCAGTTTTACTTAGGAACATGAATTATGAAATGTAATTATAAACACAAATGCCTACATTGGTATTAATTTTACAACTTATAATTGTACTAGAAACCTCCAGTTGGATATACTTGTAACATCCTATGGTTGAATTCATTTAAATGGATTGTAAAAGAGTAAGCTGTAAACTGAATTCATTTAGATTAGTCTGGTCATTAAGATCCTTGTATTGGGTTACAAATCTGAGATAGCAGTGAACTGAATAAGGTTAGTCCAGGCCACCCCTGCTAGATTTGTTCTTCTTCTTCCATTGCAGACCTGGCAGTCTCTTAATGGGATCATCTGCATCCGTCAATGGGTAATATCCAGTCAACTTGTTGGTCCCCATGTGGGTCCTTGGAAGGCCTTGGCCTCACCTTGGCCTCTGCCTTTTCTGTTTTTGTGACCAGAAAAGGCTTTACCAGAAGTCATCCTTTGAGGGTGCTGATGGAAGCCACTTCCCACTGGCCTTCCCCACACCATGCCAGTCCACAGAGCTCCCTTAAAGAGC
>NW_028021743.1:0-664 GCF_054177405.1 Leptonychotes weddellii
GAACATAATCGAGAGAGCCCTGTGATACCCGTCAGAGAGAAACAGCATGGACCCCAGCCTCGGCAGTGGCATGCAGGGGAGAAGGAGAGAACACTTCATGTTCAGCATGATGGATCAGTGGAGTTCCACGACTGATTCTACGTGGGGCTGAGGGAGGGCTCGCACTGGGGGAGACTTCCAAGTCCGTGAGCAGCTGGGGAATGGTCAAGGCCATTAATAGATATGAGACGGGACAGAGAAAGAATGAGGGTGTATGTATCTTGTGACATTACAGAAAAATTAAAGTTTAATTGTCCAAAGAAGATGCCCAACAGGCAGCTGGGAATTCAGTGTGGGTCTCAGGAGTGATTTCTTGGGTAGACATGGTTGCTGGTTGAAGTGGTCGTGTTGCCAATGTGCCAAGGAGAATACGTGGAATTGAAGAAGGACTATATTCCTAGAGGATACAGTTAAGAGGCAGGAAGAGAAACAGAAACCCACAGATTAATACTGAAGACAAATCATAAAAGGAGAAGAAACCAAAACATATGGTTATAAAACAACTGGATCACAGGCTCAGGAGGAAGGAAGTGAATGATGTCAAATATTACAGAGAAATAAGACAGATGAGAAATTCAACACATCCTTGAGATTTGCAATTAGCAGGCCACTCTCAACGTACTGG
>NW_028021744.1:0-664 GCF_054177405.1 Leptonychotes weddellii
ATTTTTAATTTGTTGAGGAACTTCCATACTGTTTTCCATAGTGGCTACACCAATTTATACTCCTACTAACAGTGCACAAATGTTCCCTTTTCTCCACGTTGCTGCCAACACTTGTTATTTCTTGTCCTTTTGATAATAGTCATTCTGACAGGTGTTAGGTAATATCTCATTATGGTTTTGATTTGCATTTCCCTGATGACTGGTGGTTTTGAGCATCTTTCCATATGTCTTTTGGCCATATGGATGTACCCTCTGGGAAAATGTCTATTCATTTCCTCTGCCTATTTTTAGATCAGATTTTTTTGTGTTGTTTTGTTACTGACCTATATGAATTCTTTATATAGTTTAGATAAAAACCCTTAATGAATATATGGTTTGCAAATATCATCTTCCATTCAGTAGGATGCCTTTTTATTTGGTTGATGTTTTCCTTTTCTATGCAGAAGCTTTTTCATTTCATGTAGTCCCATTTGCTTTTTTTTGCTTTTGTTGCCATTGCCTTTTGAGTCAGATCCAAAAAAATACTGCCAAGACCAATGTCAAGGAGCTTAATGCTTAAGTTTTCTTCTAAGAGTTTTATGGTGTCCAGACTTATATTTAAGGCTTTATTTATTTAATTTAATTTTATTATTATGTTATCTTAATCACCATACATTACATCATT
>NW_028021745.1:0-664 GCF_054177405.1 Leptonychotes weddellii
AAACAATGTCTTAACTTCTATAATATGTATGGTTTTAGTTTTGACATTTAAGTCTGTGGATCACTTAAAAATGAAGTTTGTACATGTTTTGAGGAGTGGTTTGAATATATTTCCCATGTGAATATCCTATTGTCCCATCATTATTTATTGAAACTACTATCCCTTTCTTATAACTTTGTAGTGATACCTTTTCATAAAGTTTTCATACATGTCTGAGTTCTGAGTTTTTTCCGTGCTATCTTTTCTATTTTATTGATTTTATTTGTCTTTGTGCCAGTACTACATTGTCTTAATTATTTTAACATTATGAGAAGTTAATACAACATTAAGATATTACGAATTATTATTTTATTGTGATAACATTATGATAGGCTCCACCTTTTGCTTCTTCATGAGTGTTAATTATTCTTGGCTCTTTGCTTTTCAATGTAAATTTTAGAATCATTTTTAAATTGGCATGCAAACAAACACTCTTAATGATATTTTTATCAGTTTCAAGAGAAATGAGATCTTAATAGTTTGTTTCCATTCCATGAACATAATCTATTCATTTAAGTTTTCTTTAATTTCTCTCAATATTTATTATTTTTCTGCTAGTGATCTTGTATATCTTTTGTTAGATGATTCTAGATTTTGATGTTTGTAATGTATAATGATATAGTTT
>NW_028021746.1:0-664 GCF_054177405.1 Leptonychotes weddellii
AGAGAGGGAGCGTGAGGGGGAGAAGCGGACTCCCTGCTGAGCAGAGAGCCCAATATGGGGCTTGATCCCAGGACCCTAAGATCATGACCTGAGCTGAAGGCAGACACTTAGCTGAATGAGCCACCCAGGTGCCCTGAGATTGCATAATTTTCAACAATCCAAATGGTCCAATATTCTTTTGCCTTATTTTGAGATTGGAATCCTTATTTATTTGTTGGCCAGTTGGATTTTTTCTCTTTTGAAATGCCTTTTACATAAAAAAAAGCATTTTTTTCTTACTGATAGAGTTGTTTATATCCACTATATATTGGTCCTTTATTTTGTTTATAAAAAAATATCTCCCAGCTTGTCACTTTTCGCTTTGTCCATGGTATCTTTTTCAATACAGATGTTTTAATTTTTTCCTCTCACAAATTTTATTACTTATTTTATCCTGTGGATTTTGGCTTGTGACATGAACATTACAGGTTCCTTTGTTTTATGGTTGACTTTAAACAGGAAAAAGTTATTTTCGAGTGTGAAATTAGGTAGGAACCTAAGTTTTCATTTTCGAAGTGGATCTCCATCTCACATAAAATAATCAGAATGTGATAAGATCAACAGTGTTAAGAATTTGCAGCCTCTACTAAGTCTGTTCTCTTCTCTTTGTGATCTCTGCAATGAT
>NW_028021747.1:0-664 GCF_054177405.1 Leptonychotes weddellii
CAATGTGGGGCTCAAACTCACAACCCTGAGATCAAGAGTCCCGTGCTCTGAGCCGGCCAGGTGCCCCTGCCTGAAAACAATTTTTTTCTTTCTTTTTTTTTTGTTTTTAAGATTTTATTTATTTATTTGAGAGAGAGAGCATGAGCATCGGGAGGGGCAGAAGGAGAGGGAGAACCCGGTGTGGAGCTCGATCCGAGGACCCTCAGATCGTGACCTGAGCCAAAGGCAGATGCTTAACCAACTGAGCCACCCAGGCACCTGAAAAATTTTCTTTACTAATTTCTATAGTGCTAATCTGCTGGCAATAAATACTCTCAGCTTCTGTTTATCTGAAAATCTCTTTATTCATCTTAATTTTTTAAAGATCTTTTCCCAAGAGAAAAAATTCTGAGTTGACTTTTTTTCTTTCAACTCTTTAAAGATGTTCCATTGTTTTCTGTTTTCTGCTCTTTCTGACTAGAAATCAGCTGCCATTTGTTTACTGTTGTTTCTGGGTATCCAGTGTGCCTTTTTCCCTGACTGCTTTTAAGAATTTCTCTGTATCTTTGGTTTTTATAGGTTCAATATAATGTGCTTAGGTCTTGTGTTTTTTTGTAGTTTTCATGCTTGGGGTTCACTGAGGTGCTTAGATTTGTAACCTGATGTTTTTCATTACATTTGGAAG
>NW_028021748.1:0-664 GCF_054177405.1 Leptonychotes weddellii
ATCTTTTTTTTAAAGATATTATTTATTTATTTGAAAGAGAGCACGAGGGGAGGGGCCAGAGGGAGAAGCAGACTCCCTACTGAGCAGGGAGCCCAACGCAGGGCTCCATCCCAGGCTCCATCCCAGGCCCTGCTGCTTGTGCTATGTGATTGAGGCCAAGTGATTTCCCCCCTCACAGCCCCGGCCTCCTCTGCTCAAGCGGGGCCATGAGAACTACACAGTGTGGTGTGAAGAATGGGTTTATGGTGGTGTCCACCACGTAGATGACATCTCACTAAAGGAAGAGGTCACAGTAGAGCTGCATTCTCAGTCATTTTGCTGTAAGGTGAAGGCACCTTTCAACATGTTTGTGCAAACTGGAGGTAATATGGATTGTTGGATATCTAATAGGTATATGGCAGCCATCGCTGCTTTCCTGATTGTTAGGAGCATATGTCTCATCTCCTGGTTGTATGTATCAGTGAAATCCCACTAGGGCCAGCCAGGGCAGCTTCATGCCTATTGCACAGGGTCCCACATTTAGAATCAAATCCCACATTTGATTTAATGCTCTGCTACTGCCATGTTAAAATTCTTCTTCGTTTTTTTTTTGACCAGAAGCCCCACATTTTTATTTTATTTTTTTTATTCTTATGTTAATCCCCATACATTACATCATTAGTTT
>NW_028021749.1:0-664 GCF_054177405.1 Leptonychotes weddellii
TTAAAGTCCTCTGCTATTACTGTATTACTATTGATTACTTCTTTTATGTTTGTTACTAACTGCCTTATGTGTCTAGGTGCTCCCATGTTTGGTGCATAAATATTTACAATTGTTACATCTTCTTGTTAAATTGTTCTCTTTATGGTTATATAATGTCATTCTTTGTTTCTTGTTAGTCTGTTTTTTGTCTATTTTTTCCGTTATGAGTATTGCTACCCTGGTTTTCTTTTCACTTCCATTTGCATGATATGCTTCTCCATCCCTTTACTTTGAATCTGCATGTATCTTTACGTCTGAAATGAGTCTCTTGTAGGCCGCATATAGATGGGTCTTATTTTTTTATTTGTCACCCTATGTCTTTTGTTTAGAGCATGAGTCCATTTACATTCAAAATAATTATTGATAGGTATGCATTTATTGCCATTTTGTTACTTGTTTTATGGTTGTTTTGTAGTTCTTTGTTCCTTTCTTCCCTTGCTCTCTGCTCTCATGATTAGCTGGCTTTCTTTAATGATATACTTGGATTCCTTTCTCTTTATTTTTTGCATAGCTATTACTTTTTTTTTTTTTTGTGGTTATCACTAGGTTTGTATAGAACATCTTCTGCATAGAGTAGTCTATATTAAGTTGATGGTTGTTTAAGTTTGAACCCATTTTGTACTCC
>NW_028021750.1:0-10971 GCF_054177405.1 Leptonychotes weddellii
GGAGAGATGAACCATGAGAGACTATGGACTCTGAGAAACAAACAGGGTTTTAGAGGGGAGGGAGTAGGGGGGATTGGTTAGCCCTGTGATGGGTATTAAGGAGGGCACGTACTGAATGGAGCACTGGGTGTTATACGAAAACAATGGATGGTGGATTACCACATCAAAAACCAATGATGTATTGTATGGTGACTAACATAACATAATAAAATTTTTTTAAAAAGTTGAATTGTTAGTAAGGTTTTTTTTTTTTAAAAGATTTTATTTATTTATTTGACAGAGAGATAGAGAGCACAAGTAGGTAGAGTGGCAGGCAAAGGGAGAGGAAGAAGCAGGCTCTCTGCTGAGCAGGGAGCCCGATGCAGAGCTTGATCCCCGGACCCTGGGATCATGACCTGAGCCAAAGTCAGCCGCTTAACCGACTGAGCCACCCAGGTGCCCCGAATTGTTGGTAAGTTTGATGAAGAGCTGGAATTGGGGCAGAGAGAGGACTGGATGAGCCTAAATTACAGGCAGAGCAAAAGAGCAGGACCCATAACAAGGGTGATAAGGGCAGGAAACCAGAAGCAGATGAGGGTCTAATGAGTGATGTTGCTGGGGAGGCTGACAGGGACCAGATTACAGATTGTTTTGTAATATATTAAACAGCATAGCATTTCTTCTATAGGTGCTAGCAGGCTTTGTGAAGGTGTTTATTTTATTTTATTTTTTTTTAAAGATTTTATTTATTTGACAGCGAGAGACATAGTGAGAGAGGGAACACAAGCAGGGGGAATGGGAGAGGGAGAAGCAGGCTTCCTGCCGAGCAGGGAGCCCGACGTGGGGCTCGATCCCAGGACCCTGGGATCATGACCTGAGCCGAAGGCAGACGCTTAATGACTGAGCCACCCAGGCGCCCCTGTTTTTTTTTTTTTAAAGATTTCTTTCTTTCTTTATTTTATTTTTATTTTTTAAAGATTTTATTTATTTATTTGACAGAGAGAGACACAGCGAGAGAGGGAACACAAGCAGGGGGAGTGGGAGAGGGAGAAGTAGGCTTCCCGCGGAGCAGGGAGCCTGATGCGGGGCTCGATCCCAGGACCCTGGGATCATGACCTGAGCTGAAGGCAGACGCTTAACGACTGAGCCACCCAGGCGCCCCTCTTTATTTATTTTAGAGAGAGACTGAGAGCATGGCGGGGAGGGGCAGAGGGAGAGAGAGTCTTAAGCAGACTCCTTGCTGAGTGTGGAGTCCAATGTGGGACATGATCTCAGGACCCTGAAATCAGGACCTGAGCTAAGCCCAAGAGTCATACACATAACCGACTGTGCCACCCAGGTGCCCCTGTGAAGGATTTTAAGTAGAGAAGTGGCGTGGTCAGATTAATAATTTACAAAGATCATACCACCAGACCAGCATGGAGAAAGGGAATCCAATACAAGTATTGGTGGCAGTTACAGTGAGAGAGATAAGGCTCAAATAAGAACAGAGGTGGTAGACAGAATGAAGAGACAGAGGAATATGTCCCAAATGAAAGAACAAAATCAGAGCAGGAGACCTAAGCGAAATGGAGATAAGTAATATGTCTGATAGCGAATTTAAAGTAATGCTCATAAAGAGACTTGCTAGAATTGAGAAAGGAGTGCAGGCCCTCCATGAGACCCTCTACCAAGAGATAGGAGACATAAAAAAGAACGAACTAGAGCTATTGGACTCACTAAATGGAAATAAAAATAGACCACCTGGAATAAATAGCAAACAAGAGGAAGATGAATGGATCTGCTGCCTGGAGGACAGAGTCATGGAAAGTAATCAAGCTGAGCAGATGAGAAGGGGAAAAAATACGCAAAATGAGAATAGACCCAGGAAACTCAGCAACATTGTCAAGCATAACAGTCACATGACAGGGATCCCAGAAGGAGAAGAGTGAGAAAAGAGGGCTGAAGATTTGTCTGAAGAAATAATAGCTAAAAACTTCCTGAATCTGGGGAAGGAAAGAGAAATCTAGATCCAGGAGGCACAGAGAGCCCCCAACAAAACCAACCCAAAGAGTTCTGCACCAAGACACAAAGTAAATAAGATGGCCAAAAGTAGTGATAAAGAGAGACTTTTAAAAGCAGTAAGAGAAAGGAAAGCAGTGACATACAAGGGAAACTCCATACAGCTATCAGTGGGTTTTTCAGTAGAAACTCTGCAGGCCAGAAGGAACTGGCATGATCAATTCCAACTGCTAAAAGGAAAAAAAATCTACAGCCAAGAATATCCAGCAAGGCTTTCATTTAGAATAGAAGGAGAGATCGAGTTTCCCAGAAAAACAAAATTTAAAAGCAAAACCAGCCACGTCCCCATCACACACAATGCCATCAGCCTGTGGGTCCCAAATTCACAGTCCAGCCACCCTTCTGCCCGAGTCAGCATGCATGGCCTGCCACCTGCTCAATGCCAAGTCAACATGCCTTCACCTCAGATTGCCAAGGGCTCAAACTGGCACTCTTCCCCTCAAATTCCAGCCCCTGTGCTCAAGTTTGTGCACAAAAGTGGGCATAATTATAACAGCAGAATGAAGCAACCCAAACAGTGACACTATTTCTGTGGAATTTAGAATGGATAAAAGGAGTGTGCTAGTCTGAGAACATCTCCAACAAGCACATCAAAGAACAATACATACAGCATGATTCTGGTTAGTAAAAAAAAACAAACCTGGGAAGAATAAAACAAGATGAAATCAGAGAGGGAGAAAAACAATAAGAGACTCTTAAGCATAGGAAAGAAACTGAGGGTTGTTGGAGGGGAGTTGTGGGGCCTGGGATAACTGGGTGATGGGCACGAAGGAGGGCACATGACGGAATGAGCACTGGGTGTTGTATGCAACTGATGAATCACTGAAATCTACCTCTGAAACTAATAATACACTATATGTTAATTAATTGAATTTAAATAAAAAAGGAACCCCCCCTCAAAGAAAAAAGAACAGAGGTGGTAAAATTGGTTGGAGGTGAGGAAATTGAATAGAGAATTATTTAAGAGATAAAACAGAATCTGATGATTGATCAGGTGTGCCTATGTGTTTGGGCAGAAGTGAGATGTGGGATTGGTTAATAAACAGGCCTGATTTCTGGCTTTCTCCAGGGGCTAACTGGATGGCTGGTGGTATCACCAACTGAGGCAAAGGATATAAAAAAATGAGCACAGTTTAGTTTAGCTGCATGTAACATAACCCAAAATACTGTAGTTTAAACAAGAGGGAAGTTTATTTTCTCTTGTATAAAAGAGGTCCAAGGCGTTGGTCCAGGACATAGATGATGCTTCAGAGTCTCTAGTTCCTTCTGTCTTGCTGCTCTGCTATTCTCAGCATGTTTTCTCCTCAAAGTCCATCATGGATGTTCTAGCTTTTGGCCATCACATTTGAGTTCCAGGAATTAAGAAGAAAAAAGCAATGACGAATAGCATACCCTGTCACTTTAAGGACATTTTTGTACTGGCTCGTAGTCATATGGCCTCACAGTTTGCAAAGAAAGCTGGAAAATGTAATCTTTATTCTGGAAAGTCACATGCCCAGGTAAAGAAGTGCCCTAAGGCACCCTGATGTTAGAGAGTGAGAGATAAGATCCAAGAGAGAAGACTGAGAAGAGGAGGCAGAGAAGTAAGAGGGAAGCCAGGAGGGTGTGATGGCATGGAAGACAAGCATGCTAATGACAGGTCACATGAGATGCAGACTTAGAATGGACACATATTTAGCAATATGGAGGTAACTGGTGGCCTTACTGAGAATTTTGGTGTAGTGGTGGATTGGGATGAAAGTCCCATTGGAGGAGAGAAATTAGAGGAGAGAGATTAAGAAAATTAGACTACTTTTTTTTTTTTTAAGGAAAGAAAAGATTGGGACAGTGACTGTAGGGGGAAGTAAGGTAAGGGAAATTTTATTTTTTAGGAAGAAAGAAATAACAGTATGTTTATGTGTTGATGAGAAGGATTAAGCTGAGAAGTAAAACTGATGCTAGTAGAGAGAGGAAAGACTTTTTTGAATAATGGGATATAGAACTTATGTGGAGGGGTGGCCTTTTCTAGGAGCATGGGCAATCCATCCGTAGTGCCAGGAGTGATGGAGCACAGGTTGGTTAGAGTTCATGGTACTGGAAGCTTGTGGAAGTTCTCTTATGATTCCTTCTATTTTCTCAAGAAATAGGAAGCAAAGTCATTCACTGAGAGCAGGTAGGGAGGGATAGGTTTGAAGTGGTAGGAAAAGAAAGAGATGAATCAGTATCTAGGAGAAGAATGGAAGTATGAATGGACCAGGGAACAACTGATAACTTGGCAGCATTGACTTCCCACGTGAAGTTTGCGACCATGAATTTAAAGTGGATAAGAGTCATAATAGGTAGCTGTGACTTTTCACAGGACTAAATGGATTAATGTACATAAAACACTGAGAACAGTACCAGACATACAGTGAGTGCACAATAAGCTTGTATTATTTGTATATTTATGACTAATTTATAACTCTAGCTCAGACTTTTCTTCATTCAGACTCATATATGCTCCTTTATAACAAAAATCCTTGAAAACTTTTCTGAAAATCCCTTTTCTGTACTTTCTCACATCCCTTTTTCTCTTTCGCTCTCTATAGTAGGTCCCCCACCCCAAATGCTTTTGTTTTGCTTTTTGTGTGCGTGTGTGTTTTTAAGATTTTATTTATTTATTTATTTACTTATTTATTTTTTTTTTTAAAGATTTTATTTATTTGTGAGAGAGAGAATGAGAGACAGAGAGCATGAGAAGGGGGAGGGTCAGAGGGAGAAGCAGACTCCCTGCTGAGCAGGGAGCCCGATGTGGGACTCAATCCCGGGATTCCAGGATCATGACCTGAGCCGAAGGCAGTCGCTTAACCAACTGAGCCACCCAGGCGCCCAAGATTTTATTTTTAAATAATCTCCATACCCAGCGTGGGACTTGAACTCATAACCCTGGGATCAAGAGTTGCATGCTCTATCTTCTGAGCCAGTCAGGTGCCCGTGAAATGCTTTTCAAGAGTCACCTATGACCTTGATCTTGCCAAATCCTGGTTCATGCTCAGTCTTCATCTTCCAGCATTTGACATGGCTTTGATCAAGTCTTGCTTCCTAAATCCTTATAAAGATTTGGTTTCAAGGACATCTCAGTCTCCTGGGCTTTTATCCTACCCATTCTTAATCTTCTTTGCTGGATCTTCCTCCTCCTCCTGACCTTTAAAGATTGCACAGTTTGGGGCTAAGTTTTCTTTTTCTATCCATACTTGCACCCAACATGATCTGACTAGTCCCACAGTTTCAAATAGCATCTGTATGCTAGTGCATCCAAACTTATATCTCTGTGATCTTCTCCTGTAGCCAACTCCCAGTGAACAACTCTATTTGGAAGTACAGTAGGCATATCATACTTAACTGTCCAAAACAGAATTCTTGATTTCCACTCCAACCAAACCCATTTACCCAATCTAGTTGATGGAATTACCATTCACTAGTTTGCTCAGACCCTGGAGGTCCTTCACTTGTTTTTTTCTCACCCTTTGCAATCATTTAGCAAGCCCTGTTGACTCTAACTTCAGATTCTATCTGAAATCTGGGCACTTCTCCCCACCTTTACTGTTTTCATCTGAGTCTGACCCAGCACTGTCCTATATTGTGTCGGTTTTCCTTCTTGCCCCTTTACCACCATCTCCATGGAGTCCAGGAGGCCTTTAAAAAATGTAGATGGTTGTCATTACAAATAATTTAAAACGCAAATGTTACCGTGGCACCCCCTGGCTGTAAAAGCTTCAGTCTCCCCATATCCCCGAGGGTGGTGTTTTTTGTCTTTCCTGCTGGGCAATAAACTGTGGGCTGAATAATATTAATCTGGCATTTCTTGAATCACAATGCATAGATTTGGTGAAATACTATGCCGTCATTACGAATTGTCTATTTGATGTAGTAACATGGGATTAATCCTGACGAAATAAGGGAGCGGATAGCAGATCCCACCGTTACTTTCACACTATGACTGAATAAATTGTTATTGTATACGTGATTATAGCCTGCAAGTGGATAAGAAAAAATGAAAACAGTTACCACAGTCATGGAGTTATAAGTGATTATGTCTTTTAAACATTCAGTTCAATCATGTTATTAAAAAAAAAAACAAAAAAACAAACCCAAACCTTTTTCTTCCTTTCTTTTTTTTTTTTTAAAGGAACGGGCCTCCTCTCCAGTAGGCAGTCACATCCCTCCACACGTCCCCTCCCCCAACCAGTACAAATTAGCATTGGGCCCTCCGGGCCACCGTCCACAGGCTGGGCCCGCCCAACGCTTGCTAGAGACGCGACGAGCCACTCCCTCGGCTCTCTGCTCTCCCTCCGCCCCACTCCCTCCCTCCAGGCCCCGCCCCACGCCGGTGCGCATGCGCACAGGCGAACACGTGGCTGCCGCGGAGCCAGGGCAGCAATGGCGGCGGGTGGCGGTGGTGTTGCGGACCCCCTGTCCCCGGCAGGGGTTCCTTGCGCCTTCTCTCCGCTGAACCAGGCATACTTCGCTTTGGCGTCTGCCGACGGTCAGTTGCGAGTGTGGGAGACAGCCAACAATAGGCTGCACCAAGAGTACGTGCCTTCCGCGCACCTCAGCGGTACCTGCACCTGCCTGGCCTGGGCGCCAGCGCGGCTGCAGGCCAAGGTAAAGCAGGCGGGACGGTGGGGGGCGGGCGTCCGCCCGGGCTCGGCCTCAGCGCACCCGCAGTCCGACGGCGCGTGGCCGGGCATCTCGCGCGGCCCTCCGAGGCCCGGGGTGAGGAGGCACGGAGTGCGGCGGCGGCGCGGACTCGGTCCACTTCGCCAGTCCCGCGTGCGGCCTGCCCGCAGAGTAGCGAAAGAGGGCGCGGCCCGATTGGACGGGCCGTAGACTGGAGCGTTACCGACTGGCTCCATGCGGTCTGCGCCCCGCGCCCGGCTGTCGTCGGGGCCGCCATGTTCGCGTAGGCCCCCAGTTCCCCGGGGCGACTTCCTTCTGCCAAGCCTCGCGCAGCAACATGTGCTCTTCAACGTCCTGGATTTTGACAGAGCCCCTTCTTGGGGCTGTAGTACTCTTTTCCGATTTCTCTAGCTCATCGGCTTTGCCTTAGGAGATTGGAATGAGTAAGTCTATTTCCTTGCTTCCGGACAACCCCCCCCCCACCCCTGAACCCTTGGGTGCAGCAGGCTCACCACGTGTTCTCTTCCACGTCCAGTGTGTGGTACTCTCACTCTTCAAACTCTTGACTTTCCCAGGCTCGTTTCCATTCTCAGTCATTTGAAACTTCATGCCTTTTTTTTTTTTTTTTAACGTCTGCTCAGTTCCCGTTTATACACCCTCTTTTAACCAAGTTTGAAGTCTGCATTAGGTTGTGGAGGTAAAGTGAAGTAGCCGGTTTAA
Source organism: Leptonychotes weddellii (assembly GCF_054177405.1). Lineage (NCBI taxonomy): Eukaryota > Metazoa > Chordata > Mammalia > Carnivora > Phocidae > Leptonychotes > Leptonychotes weddellii. Next base: position 7,399 of record NW_028021750.1, read on the forward strand.
TGTAATGAATGTGAATCCAGGTGAAGATTTTCTTAGAGGGGACATTGCCGAGTTAGGGAAGGCTTTTCTGTTAGGGCCTCATCTCAGGTAAGATGTCATTCACTGTTGAGTCTTTCCACCACGTCTGCCCCAACTCACGTGTACGTGGGTACTGCAGGTATACGGTAGTCAAATCGAATCAGTCTAATGTGATTTGGAAGCATCAGGTATCGTGAGTGTTTAGATGACACTGTGTGTAAAACTTCAAAAGCTAGTATTTAAGACAGAGTTTTAACTCCATCATGACTACCGTGGGGGGACTCTCTGCTAAATTTTTAAGTTGAAAGTAGGGGTACATCTAACTATGCTTTGGGGGAGTATGTTTAGGTATTTTTCAGATCTTAAAATAGAGTCTCTTAGTTTCTAGATGAAGTGACTTTAGTTGATAAATAAAAGAAACCTTTATCCGGGCTCTTAAGTCAAGGCGAACTTGGACTTTAAAAAAAATCATAGTTGTCATTGTTAAAGTTACAGCAGTCTGCATATTTTCCCTTTTTAAAGTTGTTCTCTGTTTCTATTTAACAGTTGTGTAAAGAGATGATAATAGTGATGCTGAGGGAAAACGTGGAGCAATGATTAGATGCATGGATCCAAGCTCTGCTGCTTACATTTGAATCTAGGTTTGGCTTCATAGTGGTGATTGTGCTTCTCGTTCCTCGTTTGTAAAACAGGGGTAATAGTACCCACCTCAGAGTGGTTGTGAAGGTGAACATGTTTAGTAATGCAGAAACATTTAGATTAGTGTATGTAAGTGCTGCAAGTATTGTTATTAATATCTTGGATTTGTATGGTTAGTCCTGGAAGGTAGATAAAGACTAACTTTTTGCCTTGTTTGTGAAAAAGAAACTAAGACTCTGGAAAACTAGGCAGCTTGCATAAAAACCAAAAATAGAACCAGGACTAGAACTCAGGTATTTAGAGCTTTGTTGTCCATTATCTACAACAAATAATAGTCAATAATAGGCTAGCAAAAATTTGTTGCCCCCTCCCCCTTTGCTTTTCTGTTGACTTAAGTCACATAATATGCCTCAAGAATAAAACTTTGGCCTAATCTTAAATTTCCTGTTGAAAATCATAGTTTTGGATTATGTATACCAGTCTGAAATAGTAGAAAAATATCTAGATTTGGTTTCATATCCAGGACTCAACTCAAATTGCTTTTGTCACATTGAGCAAGTCACTAATTTGGAGGGCCTCATTGAAAAATGAGAGTTTGGCTACTTAAAAAAGTTTGTATAGGTTTCAGTATCCTTTCATCTGTGTGTTTTCATTTTAGCCACACAGCTCTATGAAGTGTCCTGAACTAAAATTTTTAAAAACTGAGAATCAGAACTAAGGAAGTTCCAAGTGACTTCACCAAAGCTTTAGTAACCAATAAAGAGACTGTGACCATTAGAATTGAGGTCCTCTGACTCCTGGTCCGCTGTTCTTATACTGTAACCCTAGATCTTGAGTCACAGAATTGAGAGCTGGGAGGAATGTAAGGAGGACATTCGGTCCTCATACTGGCGATGTGTCCACCTAGAGCATCAATTTTACTTGAAGATTAGAGGGGGAAGTCGTTCTCTTAAATGTGCACATATATTATGGGATAAAATTATAAAGTCATGTTAATTTTTTAAAGCTAGAAAATGAAGAGTGATATGTAGTAGCTGCTTCAGTCTCTGCTCCCAGGTCCCTGGGTTAGTTAGGATCCTTGCCACTGAAGTTTTAAGATGCTCTGATTTTATTAAACCTTTTTATTTTACATCTTTGAGGATTAGAGTATGAGTCTTAGAAAGGATATTATTCTGAAGCGTGTGTTCCCAACACCTTAAGATTTTTGTTACTCAAACATGAAGTAGAGCTTATGCTACCCACCTTTCAGGGTCCTCAGAGAAATAAATGAGGCAGTGTATATGACTGGTGTAGTAAGTGCTCAGTAAATGTTAGTTGTTATTATTGAGTGATTCAGTGAGCATTCTCTGTGGGCTCATTTTATCATTTACTGCTACATTCCCCAGTGTAAATCATTTTGTAAGAGTATCCTGTATCTGGTTCAGTAATTGGCAATTTGCCACCCAAGGACAAAGTTTGGTGATATTACTCCTGTGAGTGGAGAAAAATGAGTTGGTGCTGGGTTACTTGGGTAATAAGCGTTAAAATAGTAGTTCCTAAATGTTTAGAAAAATCATATTGCAGTTTGTTGTTCTCGGTCAAGAATGATTATAATACTTCACATTTATGCCACAGTAGTTTTTGGAAGGTTTTTGTATATATATAGCGAGCATTTCATTTGGTTAATGGAACCTGGGGCAAGAGGACCTGTAATGATAAGAAAAGTGCAAGGAGACACATTGATGGACTATAGGTGGATGCTGTTTTTAAAGCTCGTCATGTTTGTGTGTGTAAACTGAGGCTGAGCTGTTAAAATGATATGCCAAAGCCGCAAAGTAAGTACCTGAGCCCCACCTTGTAACTGACCCTGCTATTTCATTGCCCCCTAAAATCTCTCCAACTTTTCTATTTTTCCTTCCCTAGCTGGTGTACAGCCCTGAAGAAACAGACCTTGTCTACCATCAGCTACCACAGTTCATGTATTTATGCTGCTTTGCTGTTACTGCAGTTAAACTGACCTCACACAGCTTAGTTCTTGTTAAACGAAGCACATGGTGCTTCAGCCATGAGACAGGGCAAGCACAATAGCATTAAGAATGTTTCTAGGAAGGGGCGACCCTGTTGGGACCCCTCTCATTCTTGAGAGCTTTTTCTGTATCTTCACTTAATAAACTGCTATCACTTTACTCAAAAAAAAAAAAAAAATGTTTCTAGGAAGAATCTGAGTTGAGTTCCCCATTCCCATCCCTTGGAGATGTGGTACAGTCTGGCTGTGTTCCTGAATGTATGATGCTGTATCTTAGGGTCTCTCCAGTATTTAAACTTCAAAACAAGGAAAAGTTTGCAGATTAGATTCTGTTGGCAGGAATAGAAGTTCCTGGTTATTAAAATTTGATTGTTTTTGATATAAATATGTAAATGACATGTAAAATGCACACATTTTGTTCATTGTTATCCATGAAACTTAAACGTTTGCCAAAAAGGTGACAGTAAGGTAGGCGAAGAAAAGACATATGAGACTAATTGCAGAATGAAACTTGAAACTTTGGCATAATTTTCAGTGTCTAGAGGTCAGGATTTTTCAAAAGTAGGTTTTGATCCATTAGTGGATTATGAAACTGCTTTAGTGGTTGTGATAGAGTTAAAAAAATGAGTGTATTTTGCATGGGAAAGGATAAGTTTTTTGTGGAGCTTGTTTCAATTATATATACATATATATATATTTTTTTATTCTTATATTAATCCCCATACATTACATCATTAGTTTTAGAGGAAGTGTTCCATGATTCATTGTTTGTGCATAACACCCAGTGCTCCATGCAGAATGTGCCCTCCTCAATACCCACCACCAGGCTAACCCATCCTCCCACCCCCCTCCCCTCTAGAACCCTCAGTTTGTTTTTCAGAGTCCATCGTCTCTCATGGTTCGTCTACCCC
>NW_028021751.1:0-664 GCF_054177405.1 Leptonychotes weddellii
ACTGTAAGAATGAGGAAAACAAAATGCTTGCCAATTTATTATTCAATGCATTTATGAATAAATGATATAAATGGATGTGAGGAGATATAAATATGTATGTTACAGATAGAAAAACACCTTATAAATATCTTTAAAAGAGACATATAAAGGTGCTGTAAGTGTGGGAAACCCATCACATATGGCCCTAGAGACGTAACGCAAAACATCAGAGAAATACGTGGTTGCTTTTTGTGATTCTGGGAAACCAGAGATGTGTATTTCTCCATTTCTAAGTTTTTTTGTGTATGCCTTGATGATAACAGGCTCTCTAAAAAATCAAAACAAGATGGATATGTCCCTTCACCTATTTATATTTTTCAAATAAGAAATTATGTTTGTTTTAAATTTCTCAAAATTAAATATAAATTGGAAATGTAAATACTTCTGAAATGGAGAAAAAAAATTTTTTTTGCACCAACATAAACTTTTTTTTTTATTATTATGTTATGTTAATCACCATATATTACATCATTAGTTTTTGATGTAGTGTTCCATGATTCATTGTTTGTGTATAACACCCAGTGCTCCATGCAGAACGTGCCCTCTTTTATACCCATCACCAGGCTAACCCATCCTCCCACCCCCCCCCAGAACCCTCAGTTTGTTTTCCAGAGTCCATCGTCTC
>NW_028021752.1:0-664 GCF_054177405.1 Leptonychotes weddellii
GCTCAGTTAACAAAATTTAAACTGGTTCTGCACTAGAGGATTTCTCAGAGACTTCCATGTACTGCGGATCTCCATGAGTGTTTTCCAATAGTGTATGAGAGGATCTTCGCACCCTCTAGTGGAAATGCCGTATGAGATAACACAGCGATTCCTGGAGGACATAGGTGTCAGATTTGGGGCCAGGTCTCACGCTAATGCCGGATCATAGGAGACATCAAACACATTGAGAGAGATTAGTTAGTTTAACCAACAGATGGGTAATGAGGAGCTACAACCTGTAGGACCTGAGGTTCTTGGTACCAAAACAAGCCCAGGAGAATCCTGGATGTGTGAAGAATCTGACCGAGTTCTCCCAGAGTCACCACGTGCCCTTCCACAACCCACACAGGCTCCCAAGTCCTGTTTCCATCAACATCATATGTGGTTGTGTTTATCCTCACATAAATTAACCCCCATCGTAACTTTCTTTTTTTTTTTTTAAGATTTTATTTATTTATTTGAGAGAGAGAATGAGAGACAGAGAGCATGAGAGGGAAGAGGGTCAGAGGGAGAAGCAGACCCCCCGCCGAGCAGGGAGCCCGATGCGGGACTCGATCCAGGGACTCCAGGATCATGACCTGAGCCGAAGGCAGTCGCTTAACCAACTGAGCCACCCAGGCGCCCC
>NW_028021753.1:0-664 GCF_054177405.1 Leptonychotes weddellii
TAGCAGACCTGTGTTCCATGGGCAATAGTGCTGAGATATACAGAGACAGAGAAAAAGGGAGAGAAAGATCTCTTGATGTGGTTTGGGGTAAATCAATGTTAAACATTATTACAGGGTTCTCTGGATGCATCTGAGGAAATCTGAAAGCATTTATTCCACTTTAGAGGTTTAGCTGCTGGTGTTTAGGAAGCAGGATTTGAAAACTACCAAAAGGACAAATAAAGAGTGTTGCACAAATTTATCAATCTGTTAACTAAATATTAAGCAACTCCTTATTTTCAATTTTATTTAAACTAAAACTAAAAAACATTAACTAAACTAAATATATTTAAATATTTTAATCGTATGATTTCCAAACTGTTCTTCAACTTCCCTTGACTGTATGGAATAACTAGCATTACAACAATTCATTGGCAGCTCTCTGGACCAAGGCAACAACAAAAATCTCTCCTGCAACTACATGCGGTGTCACAAAATGTCCTACATACCACAAATACTCTTTCAATAAAGATGTGGTCTCTGTTTTGCCTCAAAACCTAAACATATAGTTTTTATTTTGTAAAACTGAGTTATTAGAGAAAGATGATGTCAAAACATTGAATGCAAATCTGATGCAAGGATATGTGACTTTGCACGGCTCTTAAATGTTAAATCCAAATGCTGA
>NW_028021754.1:0-664 GCF_054177405.1 Leptonychotes weddellii
GTCCCTGTACCTTACAAGGTAACGTTCACAGGCTCCCGGGATTAGGACCTGGGTATCTTTGGGGCCATTATTCAGCCTACACGCCTCCCGTGGCACCTCGAACTCCTTGATGTGGTCAAGGTCCCAGACACCCCCCCCCATCTTGCACGGCTCTGGGGTGCGTGCAGCTTCTGTCTGGACCGCTCTGCCCTGCAACTTTGCCAACCGCTCTGCCCTGCAACTTTGCCAGCTTCACCTCATCCCCGAGGTCTCAGCCTAGAGGTCGCTTCCTCCAGAAAGCCCCTGGGACTCTACCCATGTCCAGATTAGGTGCCCTTCTGTGTGCTGCCGTAGCATCTGCTTCCCTTGCTAGAACAGTCTCCTGCTGTTCATCTCTTACTGCATCCTGAGGGCAGGGCTGTGCCTGTTCCCTTTGCTGTTGAATCACCAGCAGTAAGCGCAGATCGCACATGTCAGGCACATGAGAAATGTCTGTGAAATGTGTGCACTTGAACCTGCATAGGAAGGGGACTTTTTTTTTTCATTTTTAAAAATTTAAATTCAATTTAATTAACATATACTGTATTATTAGTTTTAGAGGTAGAATTCAGTGATTCATCGGTTGCATATAATACCCAGTGCTCAGGGGCGCCTGGGTGGCTCAGCCGTTAAGCGTCTGCCTTCG
>NW_028021755.1:0-664 GCF_054177405.1 Leptonychotes weddellii
AACCAAAATAAAAGTAAAGGAGTTAAAGTTCCGCTATTTAAAGAAAACTGCACACGATACTTAACTTTTTTAAAAGTTAAGATAGGAGAAATTTCACAAACAATTCCATTTTAACCAAGTCACATTTTGACCAAGACAAAGGAAACGGAAAGTCTATTTAAAATAGGACAGGGTTAGTCCCCGCTTGTGGTTTCAAATTGGCGTCCTAATAAACTGTGACTAAATTAGCTGGCTTTGAGCTTCAAAATCTGCTTTTCTCAAATGTCCCTTTCTCCTTAGATTGTGAGCCCCAATTTGCTTCCGCTCTCCAGGGGATTTCAAAGTCCATCGATTTTGCAGTTTTAAATCATTGCTTCTGTATGGGGAGGATGGGGAGAGAGGACAGGCTGTGGAAGCCAGAGGCAGAAGGATAAGTGCAGATTCATTTATAGTCAAGGCCAGGGCCTACTGTGGCTGGCCTTGTCCTAAAGCAGTGCCTGGCCTAATCTCTTTTCCATGTGTAGCTTCATGGAGCAACTGTGGCTTCTCAGGCTTTCTAAGGGAGCAGGCACCCCATTGAGGACCCAAGTCCTATTCCTCCGCTAGAACTCAATTATTAGAAGAGAGTGGGAATGTGAAAAGCTTCTAGTATACCAGCCAGGGATGCTTGGTGAAGGCAATCCGA
>NW_028021756.1:0-664 GCF_054177405.1 Leptonychotes weddellii
GGCCACGGGGACACGGGCGATACAACAGCCCTTTTGCCAGACTCGCCAGTGCAAACTCAGGGGCCACAAGTTCCGACGTGAATTCCTTTAACTGCCTGATTGCCCCATCCCTCTCCTGGGCCGAGACATACTCTCCAAGCTTAGGGCTCAGATAATCTTTGAGCCCACCGGACACACTAGCCTCTGATTGGACCCAAGGGAAGAGGAGACAGGGTCTCTAATACTAGCAATTACCATGCCAAGGGAAGAAGAATGGAGGCTATTCTGTGCCCAGGCCCTACCGAGCAGCCCACCAGAGTTCAGACTCGTTTTCCCTTCAGTATGGGCCCTCTCTTCAGTATGGGCTAGTCCTCACCTGGACTAGCCTGGAATCGGGCCCCTATCATTGTTGAACTGATCCCAGGATCCCAACCTCAGAGGCAAAGGCAATACTCCCTTCCACAAGAAGCTAAGATCAGCATCCAAGAACATCTGGTCAAACTCAAAGAAGCAGGTATTCTAGTCGAGGGCCAGTCGGCCTGGAATACCCCACTCCTGCCAGTCAAGAAGCCAGGAGGGGGATCCCGACCAGTTGATGGTTCCCCCTCTTCCGTGGGGAGAAAGGTTGCTGGGTTTAATGTCTTTACTGTTTCAAGGGTGACCCACGGGTTTTCGCAGAGGAGCC
>NW_028021757.1:0-664 GCF_054177405.1 Leptonychotes weddellii
TTTTTTCATGTGTCTATTGGCCATTTGGATGTCTTCTTTGGAGAAATGTCTGTGCCCATTTCTTGATTGGATTTTTTGTTCCTTGGGTGTTGTTTGATGAGTTCTTTATAGATTTTCGATACTAGCCCTTTATCTGATAACTCATTTGCAAATATCTTCTCCCATTCTGTTAGTTGTCTTTTGTTTTTTTTTGACTGTTTCCTTTGCTGTGCAAAAGCTTTTTATCTTGACGAAGTCCCAATAGTTGATTGTTGCCTTTGTTTCCCTTGCCTTTGCAGACGTGTCTGGCAAGAAGTTGCTGCAGCCGAGGTCACAGAGGGTGCTGCCTGTGTTCTCTTCTAGGATTTTGATGGATTTAGGCCTGATATTTTTAAAAAATATTTTATTTATTTATTTGACAGAGTGAGACACAGTGAGAGAGGGAACACAAGCAGGGGGAGTGGGAGAGGGAGAAGCAGGCTTCCCGCGGAGCAGGGAGCCCGATGCGGGGCTTGATCCCAGGACTCTGGGATCATGACCTGAGTCGAAGGCAGACGTTTAACAACTGAGCCACCCAGGTGCCCCAGGCCTGATATTTTTAGATGGATATATTTTAGCCTTTGAAATTTCTTTACTGATTATAGGCTTATTTTGTTTTTTTCTTTCTTGTCAGTTTTTTTTTTTT
>NW_028021758.1:0-664 GCF_054177405.1 Leptonychotes weddellii
GGGGCTCCACACTGTTGACGTCTCACCGAGTCCCATGACTGTGCAGGGCCCAGCAGGCCGGTGACGCCCCCCCCCCCACCCCCAGGGCTGAGCCCAGCCCTCCAGCCCCGCTGAGCAAAGCAAGCAGGCTGAGGCCAGAAGCCCCGGGCAGCCCAACCACCTGTTTCCCACTGGCAGGGGCTGACCCCAGGCGAGTGTTCACAGAGAGGCTTGGTTCGCACACTGCTCCGAAGTGAAAGGAAAAGGACAGAAGCCCACCGGCCCGCCCAGACCCCTCACGGCTCCACCCTCGATGGAAACTGATGTCCCCCAGCTGGCTCCTGTTACCAGGGTGCTCTGCCCACCCGAGTGCCGGGCTCTGCCAGGTACCAGGCAGGCTTGTGCTCGTGCACACACATGCTCACGAGTGCACACACGTACCCTCACACATGCACACTCATAACTTCACACGTGCGTGCACCATCACTCATGTGCTAACACACCCGTGCACACACGCGTGCCGTCACACACATGCACACTCATGCACACGCTAACACACTCCCGTGCACATGTGCCCTCACACGCACACACGCGTGATGTCACACGCACACACTCACGCTAACACACACCCGTGCACATGTGCCCTCACGCACACACGCGTGCCGTCATGCACACTCACGCACAC
>NW_028021759.1:0-664 GCF_054177405.1 Leptonychotes weddellii
AATGATGTAATGTATGGTGATTAAGATAACATAATAATAAAATTAAATTAAATAAATAAAGCCTTAAATATAAGTCTGGACACCATAAAACTCTTAGAAGAAAACTTAAGCATTAAGCTCCTTGACATTGGTCTTGGCAGTATTTTTTTGGATCTGACTCAAAAGGCAATGGCAACAAAAGCAAAAAAAAGCAAACGGGACTACATGAAATGAAAAAGCTTCTGCATAGAAAAGGAAAACATCAACCAAATAAAAAGGCATCCTACTGAATGGAAGATGATATTTGCAAACCATATATTCATTAAGGGTTTTTATCTAAACTATATAAAGAATTCATATAGGTCAGTAACAAAACAACACAAAAAAATCTGATCTAAAAATAGGCAGAGGAAATGAATAGACATTTTCCCAGAGGGTACATCCATATGGCCAAAAGACATATGGAAAGATGCTCAAAACCACCAATCATCAGGGAAATGCAAATCAAAACCATAATGAGATATTACCTAACACCTGTCAGAATGACTATTATCAAAAGGACAAGAAATAACAAGTGTTGGCAGCAACGTGGAGAAAAGGGAACATTTGTGCACTGTTAGTAGGAGTATAAATTGGTGTAGCCACTATGGAAAACAGTATGGAAGTTCCTCAACAAATTAAAAAT
>NW_028021760.1:0-664 GCF_054177405.1 Leptonychotes weddellii
GGTTCTGCCCCAAGGTCAATGAGGGTGTGTTTCCTCAAGAGTGCCCTGGCTCCAAATGCATCAGTGGGGATGCTGCATCATACAAGACCGTATTTCTTGAGGGGTATACAGCCCTCCAGAAAGGGTAGCAGGTTCTCGAAGAAGATATTAGCGTGGGGATCAAATTTCCCCGACTAAAGCCACCCAGTGTAGACTCTGCTAGCTCACGGCATGTTGGTCACCCAGATATCCAGTCTAAGAGACTACCGTAGGTCAAGACTGATGGAGCCACCAGCCAACACACTGCAGTCCCCATCAGCAGTAGGGGCAAGTTTTGACAGACTGAAGACAAGTGCAAAGCACATTTTGTCAAGCTCCTTTCACTCCTGCCATCCTTTCTCTTCTACCTTATTCTCACCAAACCCATCTCATCCTCTTAGTTTCCATTTTTAAAATATGGTTATGACAGCAGTAGTTTCAAGCCCAAATAACAGGGATTTGAACAAAGAAAACCGACAAAAAGTATCCTGGGACAGGTTTGCTGGCAATATGAATTGTTTTTATGGGCACACACCAGTTTTTTTTTGCTGGTCTCGAGCTGTCACTTTGGGTTATTTTCACTGTAGTCGCTGAGGAGGTTAGCTCAAAAGCAAACAGCTGAGAATGAATGAAGCAGAGAATGAGC
>NW_028021761.1:0-10969 GCF_054177405.1 Leptonychotes weddellii
TCTCATAAAGATAGGATTAGAAAAGGGCTTTCTAAAATTGATAAAGAAAACTTACAAAAAACCTGCAGCTAACATTATACTTAATATGCAAGAGGTTGCTTTTCCCCTGAGATCAGGAACAAGGCAAGGATGTCCACTCTCATTACTTCTATTCAACATAGTGCTGGAAGTCCTAGGCAGTGCAATAAGGCAAGGCAAGGCAATTTAACAGTCATATAGATCAGGAAGGAAGAGATCAAACTGTTTCTATTTACAGATAACATGATTGTATTTGTAGAAAATCCCAAAGATTATATAACAAAACAAAACAAAATAAAAACACTTCTAGACCAATAAAGCGAGTTCAGCAAGGTTGTGGGATATAAGATGAACATGCAAAAAATCATTTCTGTTTCTATATACTAACAATGCACAAACATGTGGACATCAAAAGTAGAATCACAAAACTATTTACACTTGCTCAAAAAATTAACTGCCTAGGTGTAAGTCTAACAAAACATGTATAGGACTTGTATGCTGAAAACAACAGAACACTGATGAAGGAAATCAATGAAGCTCTAAATAAATGGAGAAACATACCATGTTCATGGATTGCAACACTCAACATAATAATGATGTTAATTTTCCTCAAATTGGTATATAGGTTTAATGTGATTCCTATCAAAATCATGGCAAGATTTTTTATAAGTAGAATTATTCTAAAATTTATATGGAAAATCAAAGGAATTAGAGTAACAGAAACAATTTTGAAAAAGAAGAATAAAATGGGAGGAGATGGGGGCACCTGGGTGGCTCAGTCAGTTAAGTGTCTGCCTTTGGCTCAGGTCATGATCCCAGGGTCCTGGGATGGAGCCCCACATTGGGCTCCTTGCTCAGTGAGGAGTCTGCTTCTCCCTCTCCCTCTGCCCTCCGCTCTCCCCGCTTGGGCTCTCTCTCCCTCTCTGTCAAATAAATAAATAAAATATTTTTTTAAAAAATGGGAGTACATGGTCTACTGGATTTCAAGATTTGTTATATAGTTTTGGTAGTCAAGACTTTGTGGTACTGGTGGATGGATAGACACACAGATCAATGGAACAGAATAGAGAACCCAAAAACAGATCCACACAAATATGCCCGACTGATTTTTAGAATGAATTTTTATTTGTGGTAAGATAAACATATCATAAAATTTACAATTTTTATCATTTGAAAGTTCAAAATGCAGTAGTAATTAGTATATCGTAATGTTGTGGAACCATCACTGTCAATTTCCAGAACTTCTTCATCACCCCAAATGGACACTCGATACCCATTAGCAGTCACCCCCTCCTTCCCCCAGCTCCTGCAAACCACTAATCTGTTTACTGTCTCTATTCATTTGTCTATTCTGGGTATTTCATATAAATGGAACTGCACAATGAGTGGTCTTTTAGGTCTGGCTTATTTCAGTTAGCATCATGTTTTTGAGGTTTACCCACATTGTAGCAGGTGTCTGTAATTCATCTTTTTTCATGGCTAAATAATTCTATTGTATGAATAGGCCACATTTGATTTATCCATTCTTCTGCAGATGAACATTTGAGTTGTTTCCACCCTTTAGCTGTTGTGAATAGTGCTGCTATGAACATTTGTGTACAAGTTTTTGTTTGAACATCTCCTTTCAGTTCTTTTGGGGGTATACCTGGGAGTGGAATGGCTGGGTAATACGGTAATTCTTATTGAAGAATTTAGCATATTGGGGCACCTGGCTGACTCAGTCGGTGGAGCATGTAACTCTTGATCTTGGATTTGTGGGTTCGAGCCCCACGTTGGGTGTGGAGATTACTTAAAAATAAAATCTTTAAAGAAAAAAAGAATTTAACTTACAAAGGAACTTACTGAGGAACCACCAAACATTTTCCTCAGTGGGTGCACCATTTTGTATTCCACCAACAATGTAGGAGTATTCCGATTTCTCCATATCTTCACCAACGCATTACTTCCTATTTTTTGATAATAGCCATCCTGGTGGGTGCGAGGTGGTATCTCATTTGGCTTTCATTTGTATTTCTCTAATAATTAGTGATGTTGAGCATCTTTCATGGGCAAACTGAGGCTCAGAAAGGGTCACTCAGCTAGCTGGTGGCTGATACAGCTCTAAAGTCCTGGCAAAGTGTTACCAGGAGACTGAGCCTCCCCTGATGCCCTACCAGCTGGGAAGTCCCCAGCGGGCAGGGCCCAGGCCCCTCCTGCCCTAGTCCCCGAGCTGAGGCCTACATCCCCTGAAGCGCTCCGTACCTCCTAACTGCTGGGAGCCCAGCCCCTTCCGGGGGCCACACATTCTGAAGCCTCCATCTGCAGCAAGGCAGAAAATCACCGAGTCCAGGCTTCTTTGAGGGAGCCAAGGCCAAGCAGCCAAGGAGCAGGCCCCCTCCGGTCCCTGCCCTATAGGCCTGCCCTGATCTCTGGGCATGTCACATGGGAAGCATTTCCCCCTCTTTGTACCTGACATGGCCTGGGCACATGAGCAGTGTCCTGTGTGCTAAGAGTGTGGACCCGGACACTATCCATCCAAGGCCATTTACTCGCAGTGTGACTTTGGTCAAGTTCCTTAGCCTCCCTGTGCCTCAGTCTCCTTATCTGTAGAATGGGATAATAATAATGCTGACCTAGCGGGGCAGTTGTGAGATGCAGTGTAATTGCAAAGTACTCAGAACAGGGCCTGGAGCGTGGTGGGCTAGGCATGTCTGACGTAAAATAACCACGCTGGAGGAAGAGATCCCTTGCAGGTGAGGACAGAGGCTTGGAGATGGCCGACCAAGCGGCGGGCATATTGCTGTGCCCGGTGCCTCGTGGAGGAACTGAGTGAGCTCAGCCCTACAACGGCAGTGGGCGGCTGACGGAGGGCTGGGCCCCTTGCCCTGGCTCCTCTCTGGGTGTCACAGGCCACCCCCACCATCCCTGGCGGCTCCAGGTCACCTGCAGGAAGGGGCCGCCAGGGAAACCCCCCACATGGTGGAAAGTCCAGAATTCTCCAAGGAGCCTCGTTGCTGATCTCTAAGTGAGAAGCTGGGTGGTGCCTGCAGGCCAGGCCGGGCTGCTGCCCCAGGTGCACCCACAAGGCTTTCGTAGCTCGAGAAAAGTGAAGTGAAGACTTGATCTTCTTGGCTATTTTTAATCCCCTGGACCGTTGTTTTGTGGTTAAAGTGTCCCTTGATGAGCGGCCACTGGGGGAAAACTGCCGAGTGTGGAGTGGCGTTGGAGGACAGCTTGGTCCAAAGGAGAGGGACACTGAGCTGCCGGAGAGGTGGCTGCTGGTCACCCTAACACCACAAACACGAGTCCCCAGCACCCCCGGGGCAACTACGTGGGAACCCTGCAGCTTGCTGGCCCGGCAGGTGCTGTTACATGTTGCACGAAGTGGCTCCGCTCCCTGAGACCTGACCCACATGAGCGAGGGGACGCGGGGTGCTCTAGGGGACCCTAGGTTCAGGAGTGACTTTGACTTCCGCTTTCTTTCAGATGCCACGGTGGATACATAGACACAGAGGGGACGGGGCTTGGCGGGGGCCGCGGGGGTGCTCCCTCTGGGCATCTGTGGATGGCACAGGGCGGGACAGCCTGGCACTGCCCCAAGTCCCACTCCTCCACGGCCACCCCCCAGCATTGCAGCCGCTGGGCTCGGAGCCCCAGAGGTGGGCAGCTCGAGGGCCCTGCTCCCAGGTCAGAGGCCCCAGAACATTCCACAGCCGCACCCATCTGTCCTGACCCTCACTGCTCTCCGGGTCCTCACACAGGTCCCGGCTCTCTGGGTGACAACCCCCACCGCCCGAGCTCAGGCTTGTTCCCGAACACCCCAGAAGCCCTGCCCGGCAGCAGGCTACCTGCCCGGTAGCTCGAGAAAAGTGAAGACTTGATCTTCTTGGCTATTTTTAATCTCCTGGACCGTTGTCTTGTGGCTTCCTGGCACCCACATTCATCTCCAGCCCCATCCAAACCTGACCAGGTTCTTCTTCCAAAGACCTCCCGCAGCTCTGAAGCCTGGCTGCCTGGACGGGCCTTTCCTCTGTGGCCTTTGTCCACACTGGGCCACTATGGGTCCCGCAATCTGCCAGGCCCCTGTCCCCTGCGCTCGCCCACCATAGCCTGGGATGCGGGTCCCTCTTGTGCTGCAACCCCCCTGGGACCACTTCCCCACTTTCCTACACCATCCTCCAGCCTCTGTCGCCAGCCCCAGGAAGGCTCCTGGGGCGTCCCTCCCCTGGGCTGTGAGCAGGACAGGACAGGAGCTCCCGGGACCCATCCTCAGGGGCATCAGTCCACAGGGTCAGCTGCCTTCTCCAAGCTTTTTTTGAACACACCTGCAGGAAGGGGACGGTAGGTTGCGGCTGGGTCCCCCAGGGTGATGTGCTCATGTTAAAGATGAGGGGGCTGAGTCTCAGAGAGGGAAAGCGATTGGCCCAGCATCACACAGCCTCCGGGCAATGCCCAGCGCTGTGCCCCCTGGCACAGACTCAGTCCTCCATCAGACAAGCACTCCTCCATCTGACCGTCCTACAGCCCAGGCCCAGGGCCCTGAGCAGTGGGGGTGGTCATGCCCATTCCCCACCAGCGGCCCTGCCCCAGTCAGCCCTGTGGTGCCAGCCTGAGAGCCGGAGCCCCTGGGCAGCCCCGTGGGTCTCGGGTGAGGCGGAGGGCACCTGTGATGGCTGTCGCGTCCCATCCGAACAGAACCGCAGTTCTGGAACCGAGAGCCTCCCAGCCCTCTCACAGAGGGGCCGGGCCCTGGTCCCGAAGCCTCCTTTACAAAGGAGAGAGACGCCACCAGCTTCCTGGCAGGTGTGGAATTGGGGTGGCTGGGGCCTTGTCTTTACTGGATTACAGAGAAGTTTCCATTTCTGCCCCTCCCTCCGGTCCTGATTGGCTCTGGGGAAAAACAGGCTTTGCTCTTTTGGGGCGGGGCGGGGGGGGTTCCTGCTATAATAGAGACTGGGCTCCGGCTGGGCTCAGCCCTGAACAGGTGCTCGCCCAGGTGCACCGCCCAGGTGCCCGGCAGGGTAGGGGCTGCGCAAGGGCCGGGAGGCGGAGATGGCCCAGATGCCCCACAAGTCCAGCGGCACCCCAAGGCCGCGGGACCCCAGGCGGGGAGAGGGGGCTCCCAGCCCCGTGCCCCCGGGCCCCGCGAGGGTGGATGAGGCCCAGGCAGGGGGGGACGCCATTCTGCGCCGTCTCCTGAGGCTGCACCGCACGGAGATCGCCATGGCAGTGGACAGCGCCTTCCCGCTGCTGCACGCGCTGGCCGACCACGACGTGGTGCCCGAGGACAAGTTCCAGGTGGGCCCCAACCCAGGCCCCCAGTGCCCCCCAGCCCTCCCCAGGCCCTGCCATCCACCCAGGGGCAGTGTCTGGGAGGACGAGCTCCAGATGGACCCTAGCCGCCCCCACGAGTGGGGGCCAGGGGGGCTGGGATGGGGGCTGCTGGTGTGAAGAGGGGACGGGGCCTGGTCTCCAGGACAAGTTCCTGTCCTCCCCAACGCCCCCTCCTAGCCCTCCGGAAGCTGCCCTCCCAGCCAGGGGCGTGGTCCCCTAAGGTGAGTTCCAGGGGGGCCTCCCTCGCCCCCAGCACGCCGGGGCACCCCCACGCCCACCTCAACCCAAGGGCATGGACACGGTGCCCGGCTCTCCTGCAGCACCCTCTGGGGGCGGTGGCAGGAAGTGGGGGTGCTGGGGAGGCAGGAGGCAGGGCCTCCCACTCCCCACTCCTCCTTCAGGAGACTCTGCGTCTGAAGGAGAAGGAAGGCTGCCCGCAGGCCTTCCACGCCCTCCTCTCGTGGCTCCTGACCCAAGACACAGCTGCCATCCTGGGCTTCTGGAAAGTTCTCTTTAAGGACTACAACCTGGAGAGATACGCCCGGCTGCAGCCCATCCTAGACAGCTTCCCCAAAGGTGGGGAGGGCACTGCGGTGGCGGAGGGCTGGGGGCTGGGATTCCACGGGGCTCAGCACCCACCCCCGCTGGGGGCCTGGGGCCGCTGGAGTCAGCCCAGCTGGACTGAAGAGGGAGGGTCGGGGCGTGGTTGGGGGGCCCCTGGACATCACTGAGGACCGTCCTGGCTTCTGCATGCCAAAGGGCCGAGGTCTCGCCCACCTTGCCAAGGTGTGGGTTCCAGTCTTGAGGCTTGGCCCCCACTTGCACCCTGCAGATGTGGACCTCAGCCAGCCCCGGAAGGGGAGGAAGCCCCCGCCGGGCCCCAAGGCCCCAGTGCCACTGCCCAGACCACCCACCAAGAGGAAGGCCCTGGAGGAGCCGAGGGCCACCCCACCGGCGGCACTGTCTCCACGGGGCACCTCCAGCCCAGGTACCTAGTTTGAGGAGCTAGTCGGCCACAGGTTGCCCTGGGGAGCCCGACACCCCCTGAGCGCACCCTCCCCACCCTCCCACCCCCCCCACTCCCCCCACCCCGGCTCCGGAGCACCAGCCGCCTGGCCCGGAGCCAGCCTGGCAGGGACTGCAGAGGTCCCCTCTGGATGCTCGGATGGATGAGCCTCGCTGTCCCTTGTCCCAGGGACCCGGGAAGCAGGCAGGTGGGTGTTACGTCCTTTTATGGGTGTGGACACCAGAGCATGGTAAAGCGAGGGGACCCTGGGAGTTGGAGAGGCCCCAGTCGGGTGCTCTCCTGCCCCCGCCCTCGGCCGCTGGCTTTGGCCCCAGCGGGGAGACCAGGGCCAGGCTGGTGCGCTCCCCCTCAGGCCCCCAAGCGAAGGCCAAGCCGGCCGAGAAGGCCTCCCGCCGGGAACGGTGGGCCAGGCCCCCAGGCCTCCCAGCTCCTGGGCTGGGGTCAAGGGATCAAGGGCCTGGGCGGGGTGCTGCCCTCCGAGGGCCTGTCCTGGGGGCGGGACCATGCTGACCATGGAGGCATCTCCTCCCAAAGCCTCCGCTGGACGGACGCACCAGGGGCAGGGGGGAGCGTCTCAGGTCACCCCACATGTGCCCGGTCCACGTCCCCGTCCTACAGGCCCGGCTCAGACTGTGCTTCTGCCAGAGTCCTGCTTGGTCCGTCAGCTGGATGACGCTGGGCCCCCGTCTGTCCCCTCCTTGCCCCTGCCTGGGGGACCCCAGAGACCTCCTGTGGTCGCCTGACCTCCGGGCGGCCCTGAACTCGGCCTCCTTCCCAGCACAGCCCAGGGCCAGGTCTGGGGGCCCTGTTCACCCCGCCCGCCGTGTGCAGTGAGCTCCCACACGCACAGCGTGCATCCCACACCGCATCCTCACACCACACACACACACACACACACACGCACACGTATACATACCACACGTACCCATGGCCTCTCTCTGCAGTTTCACATGGGCTGTCTGTCTGTCTGTGTGTGGAAGGGCTGGGCCCCCTCCAAGGCCTGCCCTGGGCAGAAGGAAATAAAGATCCCACAGCCCAGGCACCTCTCGCTCCCCACTGCCTGCAGAAAAGAAGTGTTCAGGGGTCCTCTTTCCAATTGATGACCCCCCCATCTGAGACTCCCTTCCCCAGGAATTCAGACCATGTCCACTTCGGTCCAGAGAGCCGTGACGGTGTCGTCTGGGGACATCCCAGGAGCCTGTGGGGCAGTGGAGGGGATTCTCATCCAGCAGGTGTTTGAGTCAGGTAGATGGATGGCACCACCAGAGGGGCCGCGAGGGGGGATGCAGGCCCCCTCGATCCACATCCCTCCTTTGCACCTGGCGGCCCCAGCGCAGGTGGGACCGTGGCTCTGCTACCTCGGGAGGGGCGGGATGGGTACCGAGGGCTCCCCTCAGGGCTGGGGGACTCCTGGACTTCTGCAGGGCCAGCAGTCCAGGGCCACATCCTGGGTCACCTCTGTGTGCGTTGCTCAGATGGGCCCCATAGAGTCTTGGGCTCACCCCCCACCCCCAGGAGTTTCTCCAGCAGGACAGCCTGCAGCACCTGCCCCGCCCCCACACCACCTCCCTCCCTTCCCTCCGGGCTGGGCACCTGCCAGCGGGGATGCCAAGGACAGCCAGGGCCCGCACTGGCCCTGGGGCCAATGCGGGCCCCAGTCTCACCCCCCAGGGAGGGCCCCGAGGACCCCGCAGTAGTTCGCTATGGCAGTTATAACTAATGGCCACAAACTGGGCAGCTTAGAACAACAGGAGTTCCAAAAGCAAGGTGTTGGCAGGGCCTTGCTCCCTCCGGAGGCTCGAGGCTGGTTGCTGGCAGGCCTTGTGCCCGGCCCCATCACTGCAGCCTCTGCCCCCGAGTCACAGGGTCTCCTCCCTGCGTCTGTCTGTGTCCTCTCCGCTCTTCTTGGGGACACCCGTCATTGGACCCAGTGTCCCTTGGGAGCCCATCTTAACTAATCCTTAACTAATCCCACCTATAAAGACCCTACTCCCCAGTAAGTCTGCACTCTGAGATTCCAGGCAGATGCGAATTTGGTGGACACGCTTCACCCAGCACGGTCCCCGCAGGAGAGCCCTCCTGTGCCCAGGACCCTGGTCGCAGAGCTGAGCGGGGCTGAGTGCAGTGGGGGAGAAGCAGGAGAAAGCTGCAGAGCGCCCAGCCTCTGCACCCACCCACCCACGGCGCCTGGGCCAAGAGTGCAGCTGCGCAGGGCCCAGTCAGTCTCTTCTCCCAGGTGGCTCCAAGAAGTGCCTCCAGGTTGGGGGGGAGTTTTATACTCCCAGCAAGTTCGAAGACCCCAGTGGGGGGAAGAACAAGACCCGGAGCAGCAGCCTGAAGACCCTGGTCCGAGCCAAGGGGACCCAGGCTTCTGCCCCTGTAAGCACCCCACTTGACACCCCTCGCCCAGCACCCACAGAGCTCAGCTGGGGCTGGGCCTGTATGAGGGGGCTCCTCACTGTGGTGACCCCCCTCTCCCCCGCAGCAGGGTGCAGGTGAGCTGAGAACAGGCCAACAGGGCAGGGTGCAGGCCCCTGCTGCCCTCCCCAGCGAGCCCCAGCTGCACCAGGTAATGCCCGGACCACGGGTGGAACTCCTCCCTCCCCACAAACCCGAGGGCGGCCTTCTGCCGCTCTGTCCCTTGGCCAGGCCACTCACTCAGGTGAGGAGGACAGAGGCCTGAGCTCCTGTTCACAGAGTAGAGCTTTTGTTTAATACGATTTTTTCTGATAACACAACTGTAAAAATTCAAATAAGTCAGAGAAAGTGAGTCCTACCAGGCTTTGAACACCACGGGTCTGGCCGAGGCACCAGCTGCCCCTTGTCTCACCGGGGGCCGGCGGGTGGGGAGGTGGCCCCTGCTGGGAGCCAGGGAGCTGAGCGTCAAACACGTCCTTGGGCTCCGAGCGCAAGGCAGAACCCATCCCAGATCTGACCGCCCCTCTCCCGTGCCATGCGCGGGCGGGGCCCCAGGCACCCAGGAATGAGCAGGATCCCTGCCTGCCCCCAGGGGCTCCCCCGATGGCAGGATCGGGGGGATTATTACAATGAGTGTGCTCGTTGCTGCGCAGGGCTGCCCGGTCTGCTGGGCTTCTGAAGGAGGTGGCACCCCAGAGGGGGCCGTGGCACCGTCAGGCAGGGTTGTGCCGTGGGGCCTAGAGCCTCAGAGATGGAGGGCATCTTGGGGGAGGGCAGCGAGCCGGGGCAGAATTTTAGGCATGGGCCAGCAGGGAGCAGGCAGGGGACTTGGGTGCCCCTGGGGAACGCTGCAGTGGAGCTATTCTGAGGGGCTCTCGGGGAGGGCGCTGCCCCGTCCCGGGATCTTCCAGAGGACGCGTGTGTCTTGCCCGCGTCAGAAGAACGAGGATGAGTGTGCCGTATGCCGGGATGGCGGGGAGCTCATCTGCTGCGACGGCTGCCCCCGGGCCTTCCACCTGGCCTGCCTGTCGCCGCCGCTCCGCGACATTCCCAGGTGAGCCACCCAGGCCTCCCCCCACCTGGCTTCATGGCCACTTCTACCCAGCTGACCCTGAGCACAAAGCTGCCCAGAAGACTCTCTGTTCCACAGAGGGAAGTGGGGCCCACCTGGGAGGGAGGCCTTGGTCCACATCACTGGGCAGTGAGGCTGGGGCCTGGGTCCTCACACCCCGCCTCCCCATGTGGCCGCACTGCCCGCCCCCCGCCCAAGCCTGGCCAGCAGGGCCCCAGAGGGCAGAGAAGCAGGATGAAGGCTCCCGGTGAAGAACGGCCATTCTGTCCCATCTCATCACACCCCCAGCCCAAACTCCCATGAGCAGCTGGTCCCCCCTCTCCAAGCAAGAAGTCAGGCTGAATGGGTGCCCATCCCTGGCAGGGCACGAGTCCTCCGGAGTCTGCCTCCTGGTGCTCCCTTCCCCCACCCTCCCAGCCCTGCCCTCTCCCACAAGCTCCCGTGGGACGCCGCAGCTGCGGGGAAGAGTCTGGGTGGGAGAAGTGAGCCCCCTTCTACTCTGGCCCTGCCCGTGGCTCCCTGAGTGACCTGGACTAGGCTGCTTGTCTCTGAGCCCCAGATGCTTGTCACTAAAATGAAAGGTTTCGGCCAGGGTCATCACTCAGCTCCAGCGATGGGGCTGCTGTCTTCCTTCCTGCCCTTGACCATGTCCCCTTCTGCTGGGCACCACCCCCCTTGTGGAAACGTGGGCCTGGGGAGTATAAACACCCCAGTTCAGAGAGGTCCCACTGACGGGGCGGGGCCCATGAGAGCCACACACAGGCCACTCCAGGTTAGCAGGTGTCTGGGATTCTCGGGACTCATCAGAGAAGCTCTCAGACAGGACACTGACCAGGCTAGCTAGGGCCACCCTACCAGGGGTAAATTTCCCAGTATCCTGGGCTCTCCTGCTGACTGGCCAAGGCAGCGCCTCCATTGTGGCTCTGCCCACTGTCCTGCCCGGGCCTCAGTTTCCCCATCTGTAAAGGGAAAGGGGTGACTTAGAGGAACCCTCGGGTCTCCCCTGCCCTATGTGTTTGGGAGTCTACTGTCCCTTCTACTCACCTTGCATGCGTCTGGCTGGTGACCACGTGAGCAGTGGGACCTGGAGGTGCTCCAGCTGCCTCCAGGGAAGAGCCCAG
>NW_028021762.1:0-664 GCF_054177405.1 Leptonychotes weddellii
AAACTATATCATTATACATTACAAACATCAAAATCTAGAATCATCTAACAAAAGATATACAAGATCACTAGCAGAAAAATAATAACTATTGAGAGAAATTAAAGAAAACTTAAATGAATAGATTATGTTCATGGAATGGAAACAAACTATTAAGATCTCATTTCTCTTGAAACTGATAAAAATATCATTAAGAGTGTTTGTTTGCATGCCAATTTAAAAATGATTCTAAAATTTACATTGAAAAGCAAAGAGCCAAGAATAATTAACACTCATGAAGAAGCAAAAGGTGGAGCCTATCATAATGTTATCACAATAAAATAATAATTCGTAATATCTTAATGTTGTATTAACTTCTCATAATGTTAAAATAATTAAGACAATGTAGTACTGGCACAAAGACAAATAAAATCAATAAAATAGAAAAGATAGCACAGAAAAAACTCAGAACTCAGACATGTATGAAAACTTTATGAAAAGGTATCACTACAAGGTTATAAGAAAGGGATAGTAGTTTCAATAAATAATGATGGGACAATAGGATATTCACATGGGAAATATATTCAAACCACTCCTCAAAACATGTACAAACTTCATTTTTAAGTGATCCACAGACTTAAATGTCAAAACTAAAACCATACATATTATAGAAGTTAAGACATTGTTT
>NW_028021763.1:0-664 GCF_054177405.1 Leptonychotes weddellii
GCCCAACATGGGGCTCCATCCCAGGACCGCTTAATCGACTGAGCCACCCAAGAGCCCCAGTTCCCATCTTTTTAAAAAAGTGTTTTGGAAGGGGCACTTGGGTGGCTCAGTCCGTTAAACGTCCGACTCCTGATTTTGGCTCAGGTCATGAACTCAGGGTCATGGGATCGAGCCCTGAGCTGGGCTCCGTGCTTAGCGTGGAGTCTGCAGTCTGCTTGTCCCTCTCCCTCTGCTCCTCCTTCTTCTCCTCCCCCTGCTTGCATTCCCTCTTTCCCTCTCTCTCCAATAAAAAAAATAAAATCTTTTAAAAAAAGTGTTTTGGTCACATGTATTTGGGGGTGTAAACTGAGGAAGGCAGGTGTGTCGGTTGCAGGACTTCCCAGAGCCTTTCTCAAGCTGACGTGTGCAGCACGAATCTTCCAGGGAGGGCACAGGAGGTAGCATTTCCCAGGGGAGGTCATTCACCAAGAAGCCCATTTCTCACGCGTGTTCGCAACTCACTCACTCTGATGTTCGGTCTAGGGGACAAACAGCTCTCTTCTGGTGCTGCCTGGTGGCCCCCCAGCTCTGGATGAACACCTCTAATGACAGGAATGCACTGCCTGCCAATATCCCCCAGGGCCAAATTCATTCTAATGTTCCTTTTCCCTACATCGACCTAAAC
>NW_028021764.1:0-664 GCF_054177405.1 Leptonychotes weddellii
GATAGCTCTATTTTCAACTTTTTGAGGAACCTCCATACTGTTTTCCAGAATGGCTGCACGGGAGATGATATATTTAAGTAGACCTGAAATGTACACTTCAGTGCTTCAGATCTGTACTAAAAGTAAAAATTTTTGAAGTCATTTGAGAAACATTTTTTTACTTTATGTTTACCCCTCTAACTATGCATAGTTCACTTGTTAAAATCCAATGATAAGGGAAGGGATGTGTTTCTTCAACTTGACATTTTATTCTACAGGTTGTTATTTTTTCCAGGAATTCTGTTTTATGGGACTATTTAAGGAAGTGTTGACTTGACATCTGTCAGCATAGGTTTCATTTACTATTTTCTTGCTGGCTTGCTTGCTTGCTTTCCTCTTCTTCTTTTTTTTTTTTTTTTTTTTGGTCTTTTTTTGTCTTTCTTTTTCAGGTCAAAAACCAGTGTGTTCAGGAAAATCTCCAAGTGATTACCAGTGGATTAGCAGTATCACAGCCCCCTTTCTCTCATTCAGTGAATAAAGTGTTACAAGTGCAACTGCTCAAGCCTTTTCTTTTCTCCAAGGTGCTAATCTAGTTAAGTATTTAGTGAGTAAGGAAACTGCTTTTAAAATTCAGAAAAGGAATAAACAGGTTTATTTATTTTTATTTATTCTAAGCCTCCTCAAA
>NW_028021765.1:0-664 GCF_054177405.1 Leptonychotes weddellii
ATCTTTTTTTTAAAGATATTATTTATTTATTTGAAAGAGAGCACGAGGGGAGGGGCCAGAGGGAGAAGCAGACTCCCTACTGAGCAGGGAGCCCAACGCAGGGCTCCATCCCAGGCTCCATCCCAGGCCCTGCTGCTTGTGCTATGTGATTGAGGCCAAGTGATTTCCCCCCTCACAGCCCCGGCCTCCTCTGCTCAAGTGGGGCCATGAGAACTACACAGTGTGGTGTGAAGAATGGGTTTATGGTGGTGTCCACCACGTAGATGACATCTCACTAAAGGAAGAGGTCACAGTAGAGCTGCATTCTCAGTCATTTTGCTGTAAGGTGAAGGCACCTTTCAACATGTTTGTGCAAACTGGAGGTAATATGGATTGTTGGATATCTAATAGGTATATGGCAGCCATCGCTGCTTTCCTGATTGTTAGGAGCATATGTCTCATCTCCTGGTTGTATGTATCAGTGAAATCCCACTAGGGCCAGCCAGGGCAGCTTCATGCCTATTGCACAGGGTCCCACGTTTAGAATCAAATCCCACATTTGATTTAATGCTCTGCTACTGCCATGTTAAAATTCTTCTTCGTTTTTTTTTTGACCAGAAGCCCCACATTTTTATTTTATTTTTTTTATTCTTATGTTAATCCCCATACATTACATCATTAGTTT
>NW_028021766.1:0-664 GCF_054177405.1 Leptonychotes weddellii
AAGGCCAGAGGGAGAGGGAGAGAGAAAAATCTCTAGCAGACTCCCCACTAAACGCAGAGCCCAACACAGGGCTCAGTCTCATGACCCTGAGATCATGACCCGAGATTATGACCTGAGCCAAAATCAAGAGTCAGATGCATAACTGACTGAGCCACCTAGGTGCCCCAATATTGTATTAACTTTCTAAGGTGACACATGGTAACTAGAGTAATTGTGGTGACCACTCAACAATGTATACAAATGTTGAATCACTATGCTGCACACCTGAAACTAATATAACATTGCATGTCAATTATACCTTAATAAAATTTACAAAAAGATATAGCAACCAAATTTTTATTTATTTTATTTTATTTATTTATTTATTTTTATTTTTTTTTTTAAAGATTTTATTTATTTATTTGAGAGAGAGAGAATGAGAGAGAGCACATGAGATGAGGGAGGGTCAGAGGGAGAAGCAGACTCCCTGCCGAGCAGGGAGCCTGATGTGGGACTCGATCCCGGGACTCAAGGATAATGACCTGAGCTGAAGGCAGTCGCTCAACCAACTGAGCCACCCAGGCGCCCAAATTTTTATTTATTTTAAAGATTTTATTTATTTATTTGAAAAAGAGAGCATGAGCAGAGGGAGGGGTACAGGAAGGGGCAGAGGGAGAGAGAGAGA
>NW_028021767.1:0-664 GCF_054177405.1 Leptonychotes weddellii
CAATGTGGGGCTCAAACTCACAACCCTGAGATCAAGAGTCCCGTGCTCTGAGCCGGCCAGGTGCCCCTGCCTGAAAACAATTTTTTTCTTTCTTTTTTTTTTGTTTTTAAGATTTTATTTATTTATTTGAGAGAGAGAGCATGAGCATCGGGAGGGGCAGAAGGAGAGGGAGAACCCGGTGTGGAGCTCGATCTGAGGACCCTCAGATCGTGACCTGAGCCAAAGGCAGATGCTTAACCAACTGAGCCACCCAGGCACCTGAAAAATTTTCTTTACTAATTTCTATAGTGCTAATCTGCTGGCAATAAATACTCTCAGCTTCTGTTTATCTGAAAATCTCTTTATTCATCTTAATTTTTTAAAGATCTTTTCCCAAGAGAAAAAATTCTGAGTTGACTTTTTTTCTTTCAACTCTTTAAAGATGTTCCATTGTTTTCTGTTTTCTGCTCTTTCTGACTAGAAATCAGCTGCCATTTGTTTACTGTTGTTTCTGGGTATCCAATGTGCCTTTTTCCCTGACTGCTTTTAAGAATTTCTCTGTATCTTTGGTTTTTATAGGTTCAATATAATGTGCTTAGGTCTTGTGTTTTTTTGTAGTTTTCATGCTTGGGGTTCACTGAGGTGCTTAGATTTGTAACCTGATGTTTTTCATTACATTTGGAAG
>NW_028021768.1:0-664 GCF_054177405.1 Leptonychotes weddellii
GGGGAAACCGAGGTAGAATTTTAACTCGCTGCCCCCCTTCCCTGCCCCCGTCATGCTCCTGTCGTGTGGTCCGCGGCACGCTGGAGTTAGGTGTCTGCCCCACGGCCTGCTCGTTTTGTCTCCACTGTGCATTCCCTCGCTGTGTAGCTTGGGGCCAGGTCTGAGTGGCAGGTATGACCGCCCTTGTGGCACTTCTGCTCCCCCGGCAAAGGACACACAGTCATGAGCGAACACCCCACAGAGTGTCGGCAGGTGGTGAGGACAGGCTGCTGGTGGTGAAATGTTGACATACATCCCCCTGTTCGGCGACTCGCCGCGGAATAAGCCCTCGCACCTGACTCCTCACCAGGGCCTCCCAGACGCCCCCACGACCAGCTACCGACGTGATCCCGTCCAGCATAGCAGGGGCCGTGGGAGAGAATATTTGTTATTATCTAAAGAATAATAGACTTTACTTTTTGGAGCATTTTTAGGTGCACAGCACACTTGAGCAGAAAGCCCAGCGTTCCTAAGCCTCCTCAGGGCCCCCTCCACGCCCGGCCTCCCCCACTGGCCACATCCCACCCTGGAGTGACAGACAAGGTACGATATACTGACATCATTGTTACCCGAAGTCCACCGTCCGCCTGAGGATTCACTCTTGGGATTGTGTCTTCTACAGGTT
>NW_028021769.1:0-664 GCF_054177405.1 Leptonychotes weddellii
CGCAAACAATGAATCATGGAACACTACGTCAAAAACTAATGATGTAATGTATGGTGATTAACATAACAATAAAAAAATTTAAAAAAATTAAATGGTTGCATGACTATTTTAAATGTATCCAACAGACTCTAACATGCTCCTTTGATGTTTACAACATACAGAAATCTTACACCTTTTGTTATTCTTATTGCACTCATATTGCCATTGCAATTCCTGACATAATTTAATCTTAATGTTATATATTTATGATGTAAACTCTTTTGTTAATTATACCTTTCTCTGACAAAATATATATAGAGATTTAAGTGTAATTTAAAAAATACCAGTGACCCCAGCTCTAAGTGTTAAACAACTTCTTCCAGTTGGGTAATCAACTATTACTGCTGTTATTATTATCAGTAGTATACAATTGATCCAGATCAAATAAAATTGTAACAAATTTGGTTTTAAAAAATACTAACATAAAACATGATCAGAAGTGCATCTATCGATATATATGAATAAGGGCTGTTTCTCCTCAAGTAGCTCATGTAGCCATGATTAATATGACACTGCTAGAATGACTTAGGCTTCTAGGGTAGTGTAATTCCTGTTGTTGTTGTTATTATTATTACTATAGAATTAAGCAGTAACATATCTTGGTAACGTAAATAAGTATATGTGA
>NW_028021770.1:0-664 GCF_054177405.1 Leptonychotes weddellii
CAAATTCCAGGTTGGTCAAGTCAAATTCAAGTTAGGAAAATAAAGAAATCATAAGCTATATTTCACTCTCCTTTCCTTTACCCAAAGCTTCATTCCTAACAATTTGGGTCATTTTAATTTACACTAACTTGTACTTTTAGGGGGCATGTAATAATAGAAAAGAGTTTACACCTATACTCTGTGTGTGTGTGTGTGTGTGTGTGTGTGTGATATACTGTCTTAAACCATCCTCAAAAACTTTGTAAGAACTATTGTTTTTCTCATTTTACATAGAAAGAAACTGAAGCATGGGGAGATTAAGTAAATTACCCAGCATGAAGAGATCCAGGCAGTCTGGCTTCACAGTGTGTACACATGTGGAAAGTACCAAGAAGAAAAGACCTGATGTTTAATATTCCAGGAATTCAGAAACATGGGAACAGATCTATAAGACAGCCCTTATTTTCTTATGTCCTATACCTAAGGACTCCACTTAAAGAATTATTTTCCAGATCGGCTTGGCATTTCCACTTCCACCATCTAGGAGAAAGAAGAGTGAAAAAGTACTGAGTAACTGAGAGGAAAACAAGCCAATTTAATTTTTGAAATCATTATTTAATTCCATATGTTAATTCTAAAGACAATTAAATATAACAGGATGAAAAATGTGTGTTTGTGTGCGAAC
>NW_028021771.1:0-664 GCF_054177405.1 Leptonychotes weddellii
CGTCCCAGAATTCCCCCTTTCCCCTCCTAAGAAGAAGGATCTTTCCGTGGAGGAAATTCAGAAGAAATTAGAAGCTGCAGAAGAAAGACGCAAGTCCCACGAAGCCGAGGTCTTGAAGCAGCTGGCTGAGAAGCGGGAGCACGAGAAAGAGGTGCTTCAGAAAGCCATAGAGGAGAATAACAACTTCAGTAAGATGGCGAAAGAAAAGCTGACCCACAAATGGAGGCCAACAAAAAGAACCGAGAGGCCCAGATGGCTGCCAAACTGGAGCGCTTGCGGGAGAAGAACAAGCACGTTGAGGAAGTGCGGAAGAACAAAGAATCCAAAGATCCTGCTGATGAAACTGAAGCTGACTAGTTTGTTCTGAGCGCTGACTTTCTCCCCTTCCCCTGCCCAAATATCCAAAGACTGTACTGGCCAGTGTCATTTTATTTTTGCCCTCCTGACAAATCTTCTAGAAGCTGATGTAGGACTGTATAGGTAGATCCAGATTGTATGATGTTGTTTTCGGGGCTAAAGGGGAGACACGGGAAGTGTTGTACTCTTTTTCTAAAGTGTTGGAAGTCTTTCTAATGTAGCTTCTTTTTCTTGTTGCATCTTTTCTACTTCAGTGCACCTGGCGTACTGGGTTAACAGCTAGTACTGTGTTGGCTTTGTGAAAACA
>NW_028021772.1:0-10969 GCF_054177405.1 Leptonychotes weddellii
TGGGTATTGAGGAGGGCACGTTCTGCATGGAGCACTGGGGTTATGCACAAACAATGAATTATGGAACACTTTATCTAAAACTAATGATGTAATGTATGGGGATTAACATAAGAATAAAAAAAAAAAGAATGCAAGATCAATTCAGTTATAAAAAACCAATATTAGAGAAACAATATGATAATTTTAAGAGATCAAAATGATTTGATAAAAGTCAAAAACAATTTCTGATTTTAAAAGAATGTTTAGCAAATTAGTCACTGACAAAAACATGCCAACTTATATTTTCTTGCACTCCTCAATAAGCATCACGTTTAATGATGAAGCATTAAAAGGATAAGGCCAACTACTATCACCTTAACCATTCAATATCCTACTGGAAGTATTTGTCAACACAGACAAAAAAAATAAGAAAAAGAAGAAAACGAAAAAAAACTGTTGTTTTCTGCACATGATATGATTATCTAGAAAATCCAAAATTAAGTGGGAAATTTTTGGATCTAAATGAGAATTAAATGAGCAGAGTGGCTGAAGATAAAAATAAGCATACAGAAATCAGTTAAGTTCAAACTACTACTCTCAAAAGAGGAAAGCAGGAAGGAAGGAATAAAGAAGGAAGGAAGGATGGAAGAGTTTTAAAGAGGGAGGTTTTCTGAGCAAAGGAAAGAGAGAGAAACCAAGAAACAGACTCTTAACTGCAGAGAAAAAACTGCTGGTTACCAGAGGGGAGGTGGTAGGGGGATTCGGGAAATAGTTGATGAGGATTAAGCAGCGCACCTGTTGTGATGAGCACCAGGTGATGTATGGAGTTGTTGAATCACCATATTGTACACCTGAAACTAATATGACACTGCATGCTAACTATACTGGAATGCAAATTAAAACTTGAAAAAATTAAAAATAAAAGGAGAGGGATTTTTTTTAATTTAAATTCAATTTAGGTAACATAAGGTATTATTAAGTTTCAGAGGGAGAATTTAGTGATTAATCAGTTGCACGTGACAATCAGTACTCTACATCAAGTGCCCTCCCTAATGCCCATCACCCAATTACCCCATCCCCCCACCCCACCACCCCTCCAGCAACCCTCAGTTTGTTTCCTACAGTTAAGAGTCTCTTACGGTTTACCTCCCTCTGTTTTCATCTTATTTTATTTTCCTTCCCTTTCCCTATGTTCATCTGTTTTGTTTCTTAAATTCCACATATGAGTGAAATCATATGGTATTTGCCTTTCTCTGACTTATTTCACTTAGCAAAATATCCTCTAGTTCCATCCACATGGTTGCAAATGGCAAGATTTCATTCTTTTTGGTGGCTGAGTAATATTCCATTGTATATAGATACTTCTTCTTCTTTATTCATTCATCTGTCAATGGAAATCTGGGCTCTTTCTATGTTTTGGCTATTGTGGACATTGCTGTTATAAACGTTGGGATGCATGTGCCCCTTTGAACCACTATTTGGATAAATACCTAGTAGTGCAAGTGCTGGGTTGTAGGGTAGCTCTATTCTTAACCTTCTGAGGAACCTCCATACTTTTTTCCAGAGTGGCTGCACCAGTTTGCATTCCCACTAACAGTTTAAGAGGGTTTCCCTTTCTCCACATCCTTGACAACATCTGTTGTTTCCTGACTTGTTAATTTTAGCCATTCTGACCAGTGTGAGGTGGTATCTCATTGTGGTTTTGATTTGTATTTCCCTGATGTCATATTCTTTTCATGTGTCTGTTGGTCATTTGTATGTCTTCTTTGGAGAAATGCCTGTTCATGTCTTCTGCCCATTTCTTGATTGGATTATTTGTTTTGGGGGTGTTGAGTTTGATAAGTTCTTTATAGATTTTTGATACCAGCCTTTTACCTGATAAGTCGTTTGCAATATCTTCTCCCATTCCATAGGTTGCCTTTCAGTTTTGTTAACTATTTCCTTTGCTCTGCAAAAGGTTTTCATCCTGATGAAGTCCCAATAGTTCATTTTTGCTTTGGTTTCCCTTGCCTTTGGAGACATGTCTAGCAAGAAGTTGCTGTGGCTGAGGTCCAAGAAGTTGCTGCCTGTGTTCTCCTCTAGGATTTCGATGGATTCCTGTCTCACAGTTAAGTCTTTCATCCATTTTGAGCTTATTTTTACATATGGTGTAACAAAGTAGTCCAGTTTCCTTCTTCTGCATGTGGCTGTCCAATTTTTCTAGCACCATTTATTGAAGAGATCTTCTTTTTTCCATTGGATATTCCTTCCTGCTTGGTTGAAAATTAGTTGACCATAGAGTTGAGGGTCAATTTCTGGGTTCTCTATTCTGTTCCATTGATCTATGTGTTTGTTTTTGTGCCAGTACCATACTGTCTTGATGACTACAGCTTTGTAATACAGCTTGAAGTCCAGAATTGTGATACCACCAGCTTTGGTTTTCTTTTTCAACATTCCTCTGGCTATTCAGGGGCTTTTCTGGTTCCATACAAATTTCAGTATTGTTTGTTCCAGCTCTGTGAAAAATGCTGATGGCATTTTGACAGGGATTGCATTGAATGTCTAGATTGCTTTGGGCAGCATAGACATTTTAACAATATTTGTTGTTCCAATCCATGAGCATGGAATGTTTTTCCATTTCTTTGTGTCTTAAGAGGGGACATTTTCTTGCTTGTTGTTTTTCAGAGGAAACTGGAATAAAATTTCATGAACTAACCTTTCCCCTCCCTCAAGTGAAAAAATTACCGACAGTTTATGTGCACTGCTTATCCGCGTAAGCACAAAGTGGCTGTTCTTCATCTGAG
The DNA here is from genome assembly GCF_054177405.1 of Leptonychotes weddellii. Classification (NCBI taxonomy): domain Eukaryota; kingdom Metazoa; phylum Chordata; class Mammalia; order Carnivora; family Phocidae; genus Leptonychotes; species Leptonychotes weddellii. Next base: position 2,763 of record NW_028021772.1, read on the forward strand.
GTCATTCATCCTCTTGCACAGTGAAGAAGAGATGGTAGTAATAACAGTGACATTAGCTTCCACTCATCAAAAAAGTCACCATGAGCCATGCACCGGGCTGAGTCCTTTACGTATATACGTATATATCTGTTTGCATTCTCTCTACCCAGTGAGGTAAAAGTATCACTATTATCCCTACTTGACAGGTAAGGGGCCTGCATTTTTTTTAAAGATTACTTTGCCCTAGACCTCACAATCAGTAAGTGGTAATGACAAATGTTAGATTCAACACCTAAGGCTCCTTTGATGCAGCACTTTTTAATATTTCGTTTTTCTGTTGAATACCGCGTTTCTTGCAATCTCTATGAATGAACATAACAACAACCAGGAAATACTCAGTCCTCAGTATCATGTGGTGGTTCTATAGAGCTTGAGTTCTGGTGTGAGACTAGAAATCTCAGATCCCTATCCTGATTTTGTTACCTATAAAATGAGAAAAATAACACTTACCCCATAAGGTGTTATGAGGATTATATAAGGCTTGTAATGTGCTTATCCTTGGACATGGTGCCTTGGGACATCTCAGTACGTGTCATCCATCAATGTGGTTTTGAGCCTGATTGAGCTCCAGGTACAGTCCTCAGCCCCCCCCCACACACATTAGCACAGGTCATCTCACCACGTCTCAGCACAGCCCTGTAAAAACACCTGGGCTCAGAGAAGCTCCACAGATTGTTGAGGTCACCAGCCCATAAGCAGTCACTGGGACTGAGGACAAATCATGCTCCTTTGTTGTCTGGACAGACTTTACAAGGAATAATGAAAAGGTTGTGAAATTAACTCAGAAAAAAAGTTGCTCATGAGCTATTTGGGGTCAATGTGCTTGCACAGCACTGCAGGTTAACACTTAAAAAAAAAGGAAAATAAAACATCCTTGTTTTCAAGGACCATGAATTTCAATAAGAATTTCAGTTAATCATATTACAAAGCAGAAATAAATCCTTCCTATCATAGAAGTACCAAAAAGCCCTGGGCCGGAGCAAAATGGGCAGGGATGCTGGTAGGAGGGGGGCAGCTGCATTCTGAGTGTGGCATTGCAGCCCCACCCTGAAGGATGAGTCAGGATTTTAGGAAAGACACTGGGGTAAAAATCATTTCAGGGTGAGAGAACAGCTTGAGAGCAAAAAACAAACAAACAAAACTCTAGTCCTGGAGTTTGACATGTGTTTCAGATGTCAAGTCTGGTGTGGTTAGAAAAAGTGGCTTGTATCCCAAGAACACTGTTCCTTCATGATATTAATAATAGCTACCATTCTGTAAAGGTGAGAAAGAGACACCATGGCCAAATAAGTTAGGGAACACTGGGTTAAGCAAAAGTAAACAGAGTTCTTTATTGCAGACTTCTCAGAGTCTAAAGTGTGCTAATGCAACTTTTGAACACCCAAAAGTGAGGAAGAGTGGGCAGCGTCACCCAGTTTCTTACGCCAAAACCCTTGTGCAGAGGAGCATCTCAAAATATCTATGTTCCTTGGAATAGACTTTGGAAAATACAGGTCTGGAGCACAAGGAACATAGATCTACATGTCAAGTAGGAAAAGGGTCAAGAAAAGTGGAACAAGGATATGAAGAACCTCAAATGCCAGGCAAATTATAATTTATTTTATTTTTTTAGAGAGGGGGAGGGGCAGAGGCAGAGGGAGAGAATCTTAAGCAAGCTCCACTCTCAGTGTGGAGCCCGACATGGGGCTCGAACTCACAACCCTGAGATCATGACCTGAGCCGAAATCAAGAGTCAGATGCTTAACCAATAAGCCACCCAGGTACCCCCAGGCAAAATTATTGAAACTATTTGTGAATAATGGTGGGCTGTTGAAAGTTTTAGGAATGGGAATGACATGATCAGGTATGTCATTTAGGGAGACTGTCCTGGTTGCAGAATGAAAGATGAATGGGGTGGTAGGGGTGGGGAGTGAAGTCATGGGAGGATCAAATGGTTGACATGAGTGATAATGTGGGCATAAAGCAGGCAATGGGGAGCAGAAAACATGACCAAGAAAATTCAGAGCACAGGGCCAAGCCATTTAGGCGTGGAGTCAGACCAGGGACACAGAGGACAAGGAATGTTGCACGGCTCAGAAGTGGATAGCTTGCTTTTTTTTTTTTTGAAGGAAATAATACTGAAGTAAAAGGCTTGGGGTTTGGGGGGTGAGGTGAAAGGAAGGATACCAGAGAGAAAAGAATGAATTTGGTTCAGGACAGGCTGAGTTTGAGGTACCCATAGAGCATCTGGTTGCAGATAATCTTGTTAATTACTGTTGAAGAGTGTTGTAAAGATCCATCTGGGGCTTTGTAAAGGTGGGGCTAGCCACTTGATTGGTCAGCTCCAACATGGTAGGTAAGAGACAGAAGGGGATGAAGCACCTCGTCAAGTATTCAGAGAAAGAAGAAACTTCTTGTCAGTGTCCTGTGTGCCTCTTTACACCTCTGCTCCCAGTCATTAGATGTCATTCCTCTCCATCCATCCCCCTGCTGACCAGAACCCAACACTCCCCTCCCATCACAACCTTGCCTTTCCAGAAGCTGGCCTTGGGACTCAGCTCCCCCAACTGCCCTCGCTGGCTCTTCTGCAGATGGGCACACCAGTTATCATCTACTCATCTGCTCAGCACAGGACAGCTCACTCCTCAGGCTGAGCCCTCAAAGGCAGCCCTGGCAGAACCAGACATAAAGTTCACAGTCTTGGTTTGGGCTCCCCCAAAGTAGATCCTGAGCAAAGATTTACATGCATCAATTATTTGGGACGTAAGCACAAGAAACAGTTAAGAGAGTGAAGAAATGAGTCGGAGAAGGGAAGGTAAAGAGGTGTGTAAATGAAAAAGTCCCTTCTGTGGTCCACTGGGCCTCAACCACACTGAAAACTCTGGAAGACTGTAGAGAACACACCTCATGGTTGTCCATTATGAGGGGCAGCTGTGTATTTCCCCACCAGGTCCCATCCATCACTGTCCAAGAGCTACTTCCTGATACACTAACTCCCCAGAATTAGTGTCCAGGCCTACCTGCTCTTAACTCTAGAAAAACCTCAGGAAGAATCACAGAGTTCCCAGTAAGAAGACATGGGTACCTAAGGTTATCAGAGATACGTGCAGGAGAGGTAAGGACAGAGCACCAACAGCATCTGTGGCAGCCACTAAAAACTGGACAACAGTCTGTTCAATGGGAGATAGAATCCTTGGGAAGAGCAAAGAACTTTCTCTCCTGGGAAACTGGCCAATACTATTCCAAAGGAGAAACCTGAGTCTAATGTGCTTATTGCATGCAGTTAGCAGTATATTTTAATGATCCTAAGAGTTCAGCAGTCACCACTGGCACCAAATTTCTCTTGGCTCTCTCCCTCATTTTCTATACACAGGTCAAAGAACTCTTGGCCTTGAATGAAAGCATTATTGACCAAAATTGTTTCAAACGTCAAATACACATCCCAAAAATGAAAACCAATCAAACCAAGGCTTAGAGAAAGTATGTGTATGTCGGACTTACCCTATAAATTACTTTTAGCTTTGATTAAATTCCTTTCTCTCTAACAGGTTTCTGGACTATCAATTATTATAATGGACAGGGCTGCTGGACTTCTAAAGAAGGCTTAGTAATTGCATTCAAATGTATTCTTTCAAAACATGCTCAGGACCTGGCATTTGAATGCCAGCCTTGAAGTAAGAAGCAAAAGACATGAGGAAGATGGAACACAAAGAAATGGTGAGCCAGCTGGTCAACCAACAAGCCTGATTCATGACAGGCTATGATTAATATTCAAATACACAACCTGAGTAAACTAAATTTTCATGGAAGTGATGTTTTGAGCACCACACTTTTCTGAATTCTGGGAAATGAATTTACAGCTGTAGAATCTTATAACCCATGTCTCCAAGCACTTTGGGCAACCAATTGCTTTAGTGAAATAAATGGACATGCAAAGAATTTGCAGCCACAGGACAAGAAGAAAACCATCCCTGTTGATTTTTCTCCAGGTCACAAATTTAAGTGAAAATAAGTCAATGTTGCCTTTTCCCCAATCTCAACAGGGTGTTGAAGTTTTTGGCTTGGCTTCTGGTATTTACTGCTCTCAGAAAATTTGTCTCCAGAGTAATATTTTTACAATGACAGATTCTCCATAAAAAATAAATTTTGGAGATCAACTTGCCCCAAGGCAAAATATATATATATATATATATTTGTAGAACTAGCCCTAAGAAAAATTGAGCTGCCTCACCTATAAAATGGTAATAATACCTGTTGTAAATATTAAATGCATTAACAGCACTGAGCCCATGGCCTGGCACAGGATAGGAGTTGAATAAATTTTATTCACTTCTCGCAAGTTCCCTAAGGAGCTGTATGGCCAAGTGTAAAAAACATCTTCTGAGTCTGATGACTTCTGGATCTTAAGCCCCATGAGTGACATGGAACAAGGGATTTATTACAGGGACTGGATCTTGTGCAATGCGAGAGCAGGTAGAAAAGTCTAGAATGGCCATTGCTTGTGCATCGGTGGTGGGTCTGAATTCATGAAGATTAGCAAGATGGAGTATCTGGAAGAAAAGCTGAACATGAAGCAGGAACCCTCAAAGACAGACTAAAGCCCACATCCCTTCTCACCATCTCCAATCTTGATTACACAGGTGACCTTCAGAAGAAACTGGTCCTTCACCATACAGCCCAGGATTTGGAAAAGCTGGAGGAGGAAATGAATGGGAGCTCACACCCACCAGGTGAGCCTGCACACTGTGCATCACTCAAGGGTTGCAACTTCCCTTCAGGTTTCCAGACTCACAAAACCAAAAACTAGAACCATGCCTGGGAGGGAGTTCTGGGAAATGTAGTTCCATGTAAGCTACAGTGACTTCCCTGTATAATGAGTTGATGTGCCTGCCCCCAATGGGATGCTGAGAAGATTAGACAAGATAAATATGCACAACACCCCGCCATACAGTCAACATACAAACAAATTCCTCCATCATCCACTCTACAGTGTAAGTCCGCACAGAAATTGACAGCATACGACTATCCCTTGCTAAACAACTTAAACGTATTCTCAAAAACCTGTCCATAAGTGAAAAGCCATTAACTTTTATTTTTCTTTATTAATGGGAAAATATAATATATTCCATCCCAATCCAAATGGAAAAATATATCCCTTGAACAACAACAAAAAAACTTTACATAAATAATAAACAATAGGAAAATAACAAATTCAGTTTATACACAAAATATAAAGTAAAGATATATTACTCTCATTCCCTTTCCTTTTTTCCAAACATTTTCTTCACTAATTTTTCAACTTTGGAGTTCATGGTTATCTCACACACAGATCATACTTAAATGAATGCATTGGGCAGAAAAACACAGAGTAAAATTAAGGCTGAACATGAAAGTCCTTCAAAGTGCCTGTGAACTGTACATGGGTCCAAGAGATCTGACACTTGTTGAAGATGCTGACACTTCACTTCTCCCTCAGCCTAAATGTATGAAGCAAAACCTTTTGGGCTCACAAAATAGGGCACACAGCTCAAATTCAACCCATGTGATGTTCTTTGACTAGAGACTGTGGTGTTGGTAAATTGATGAGTGTGTTTCTTTGTGGGAAACTGTAGTGTCAAAAAAATTATTTTTATAGGATGCGTGGGTGGCTCAGCTGATTAAGCATCTGCCTTCAGCTCAGGTCATGATCCCAGTCCTGGGATTGAGTCCTACATCCGGCTCCTTGCTCAGCACAGAGCCTGCTTCTCCCTCTGTGTGCCACTCCCTTCCTTGTGCTCTCTCTCTCTCTGTCTCTGACAAATAAATAAAATCTTTAAAAATATATATTTTTATAGTATATTTATTTAGGGCATTTGAAGTAAGATGCTTATTATTATTTTTTTTAATTTTATTATGTTATGTTAGTCACCATACAATACATCATTAGTTTTTGATGTGGTGATCCATGATCCATTGTTTTGGTATAACACCCAGTGCTACATGCAGTACATGCCCTTCTTAATACCCATCACTGGGCTAACCAATCCCCCCACCCCCCTCCCCTCTAAAACCCTGTTTGTTTCTCAGAGTCCATAGTCTCTCATGGTTCACCTCTCCCTCTGATTACCCCCCCTTCATTTTTCCCTTTAGTTGGAAAGCAGGGGAAATAAACCTGGAAAGTTGTGTCCTTTTTCAAGAGTTGCTGTGGGGGGAGGAGCAAGATGGCAGAGGAGTAGGAGGCCTAAATTTCGTCTGGTCCAAGGAATTCAGCTAGATAGGGATCAAACCATTCTGAACACCTACAAACTCAACAGGTGATCGAAGAAAAGAATAACAACAACTCTCTGAACAGAAAAGCGACCACTTTCTGGAAAGTAGTACGTGCAAAACAGTGAATCCGAGGTGATATTCAGGAAGATAGAGGGCAGGAGAGGGGGCCTCCATCAGCCGCTACTGGCAAGTGATAGAGCAGCAGAGCACAAAATCAGAAATTTTAGAAGGCAGCTCCGCTGAGGGACGTCCCTCCAGTGACTAAGTGGGGGGTGGAACACTCACTGGGACAGTGTGGTCTCAAAACCCTCAGGGCCACAGAAAGAACAGGGGTGCCTGAGTGCAGCAGATCTCCCAGGTATTGGAGCGGGGAAGCTGGCTGCAGAGACAGAGCCCAAGAGTGGGCTCTAAGCTCGGGGTTGCCATAAACTATGCTCCGTGGCACAGTCGGGCCACTGCTCTTCCAGCAGGAACCCAGCAAGTGGCAGATCTGGGGAGACCCCCCTTCCTTCCCCGGGAGGAGCGGTGCAGGAGTGCACCACAGGGATCTGCTGGGTTTGGAGACTCCACACAGGGTCGGGTGCCAGAGATAGAAATGCTCAGTCACAGGCCAGGTGAGCACAGAGTGTGGCCAGAGACCGGGGAGACAGGAGTGATTGACTGCTTTTATCTGGGGGCACACTGAGGAGTGGGGCCCCAAGTTCTTGGCTCTGGGGCGGAGATTGGGAGGCCGCCATTTTCACTCAGGTCCTCCAAAACTAGACAGAAAGCTTGCAGGGAACAAAAGCTCCCGCGAGCAAACCCCAGCAGATTACTTAGCCTGGCCCTGGCCGGGTGGGGCAATTCTGCTTCCGGCAAAGACATTTGAGAACTGCTACATCAGGCCCCTCCCCCAGAAGATCAGCAAGAATAGCCAGCCAAGACCAAGTTTACTGATCAATGAGAATGGCAGAATGCCAGCACTAGGGGAATACAGCACATAGAATTCATGGCTTTTTTCCCATGATTTTTTAGTCTTTCAAAGTTAATGTTTTTAATTTCTTTTTTCTTCTTTTTCTTTTTTTTTTGAATTTTTGTTTTTCCCTTTTGCCACCAACATCTTCTCAATCCCTTTTTTAAAAAATCTTTTTTATTTTTTATTTTTAGAGTCATATCCTATCCCTTCATAGTAGTTAACCGTATTTTTGGTCTATATATATAAATCATTCTCTCTTTAAAATTTTGGGATACATTTTCTGCTAACACCAAAATATACCATAAATCTCTAGTGTATGGCTTTGTTCTAGTCTGCCTGATCACATTCACTCCTTTTTTTTTTATCCTCTTCTTTCTTTTTTCAACCAACTTCTTATCAATTCCTTTTATAAAATCTTTCATAATTTTCATCTTTACAGTCATATTCCATCCCTTCATCGTATTTACCTTTATTTTTATACATATATATTTTTTTGCTTTCTTTAAAATTTTGGGAGGCACTTTCTTCTAACACCAAAATACACCCAAAATCTACTGTGTGGCACAGATCTATAAACCAGCCTGAACATATTTGATCATATTCTATACGTTTTTTTTTTTTACCTTTTCTTTTTCTTTTTCCTTTCTTTCCCTTTCTTTTTCTCCGGTTTCAGGTCTCTTCTGATTTGCTTAGTGTAAATTTTTCAGGGGTCATTGTTACCATGGAGCATTTTGTTCTCTCATTCATCTATTCTCCTCTGGACAAAATGACAAGGCAGAAAAAATCACCTCAAAAAAAAGAACAAGAGGCAGTCCCCACTGCCAGGACCTAAATAATACGGACATTAGTAAGATGTCAGAACTAGAGTTCAGAATGATGATTTTAAAGATACTAGCTGGGCTTGAAAAAAGCATGGAAGATATTCGAGAAACCCTTTCTGGAGAAATAAAAGAACTAAAATCTAATGAAGTCAAAATCAAAAAGA
>NW_028021773.1:0-664 GCF_054177405.1 Leptonychotes weddellii
TACCAGAGCCTTTCTCTCAAGCAGTCTCCTTCACAGCCCTGTGGATCCAGCCCCACGTACTTCAACAAGTGAGTGACATTGTGTGTGTGCACCTTCATTTCTTATTTTATAGAAATTCGTCTACATTCTTCTTTTTTAGAATTTCATTCTTGTTTTTTTTTTTTACAGCGAATGAATCATTGTATTGAAATGAGCCAGGGAGATGTATGCAGCTGCGTCGGCGAGCGTGAGGGATGTCCCCACGGCGCTTCACTTACCATTATTTCCATGAACAGACCTGCTTTGATTTATCCAGACTTGCTTTACATGTGGATTTCCAGGAGCACATCTACGGCCAAAAGCTCTTCTCTTAAAACCAGTTGATGAGCACAGAGGAATGTATAGAAATGTCGAATCACCGTATTGTACCCCTAAAACTAATATAACACTGTATGTTAATTATACCTAAATTTAAAAAGGGGGGGGAAACCCCAGTTGTTCAATAAGTACTCACTATCCTCAAAGGAAGTTCTGTGCTTTGGTGCTCTGCCCCCCACACCCCGCATGTGTCAGGGCAGGAGGGGCGTGGCAAGGAGCAGCATTCTGCATCCAGCGCTGCCGCAGACCAGGGAATGGGGTCCCTGCAGCAAGGCATTCCCTGGGTCGTTTGCCTGTGGGCGAGTTT
>NW_028021774.1:0-664 GCF_054177405.1 Leptonychotes weddellii
GAGATCAATGATAGGGCACAAACAACAAAAAAAATTAAAGCAAAATAGTACCAAAAACATTTATAACCAGGATAACAGTAGAGATACAATTTAAAAACACAAAACAGAAAAAAATGCTTAGGACATAAAGTTTAACGAAAGGGAACATAACATAACAGCAAATATGTAGATTTTAACCATTGATCAGAATCAAAATTACTTTTGATGTTTCACACAATGTATTAAATTATAATTCTGAGTTATTCAGATTGAGTAAATTGGATTGATACCATAGAACATGGGTCAGCAAGCTATGGCCAAATCTTATTGTCTTCTGTTTTGTCAGTAATTTGCACACAGCCACATCCATTTGTTTATGTATTATATATGGCTCTTTTCACACTTCGACAGTAGAGTTGAGTAGTTGTGACTAAGACTTTATGGTCCATAAGGCCAAAAATATTTACTATATGTCTCTTCACAGAAAAAGTTTGCTGACCCCATCATAGAATACACGCTCAATGAGTAAGTCAGATATGTAATGATTCTTGAGAAATCTTCATTTCATCACACCAAAAAAGAAAGAATATAAGAGGAGGTCTAAGAAAGTGTTCTGTACCCACAGATTATATAATTCATTTGAAGGTATGAAGTATGCATTACTTCAGGAGCTCATACTACCTGT
>NW_028021775.1:0-664 GCF_054177405.1 Leptonychotes weddellii
ATGAGATTTTTATTCTGGTCTATGTCCAAAGGTGTAGGGATATTCACATATCACACCTAAAGTGCCACAAAGGAACTACACTAAATGTGTTCATATCCATTTTTACATTGAGTACAAATGTGGAAAACAGTATTTCTTACACACTTTATTATGCATTTATAATACCTTTTGTTTCTGGCTTTCCAAATTATACTAAACAAGTACGTTCTTGACATGAGCGTGAAAGCTAGGTGGGCTTGGCGTGACGGGAACAAGGAGAAACAGTGAGGAGCTGCCAACATTGATGGGCTCCAGCACCCCCTGAGTGATTTCTATGCAGAAAGGATTGTGGCCACAGTGTCGACATGTAGAGACATGGCGGGATCCACCCTCCATCCCCAGGCCTGATCTTTTGATCCGAAGGGAATTAAAAAGATGCCCTCATGATGACTGCACCGTCAGTTGCGTGGAGCTTCATTCAAGGATTTTCTGAGCCTGATGGATTTACAATGATGCTCAACCACCTGAGGAATAATACTGGTGGAAGCTTTCTCTGGAATTACACATACCCAACACACTTCTGGATGCTAAAAGCGGTTTTTTTTGTTTTGTTTTGTTTTTTAAAGTTTTTTTTTTTATTCTTATGTTAACCCCCATACATCATTAGTTTTAGATGAAGTGTTCC
>NW_028021776.1:0-664 GCF_054177405.1 Leptonychotes weddellii
CTGGAGGAGTTGAGGGGGGCGGGGGTCTGCCCCACAGCAGTGAAGTCACCTAGAGCGTGAATATGTGTGCTCTGTTCTAAAATGTGCCATCCCGCCCCATCCTCCTCTTCCTCCCACTGCCTTCCACCGAGAAAACCCTACTCTCCGGCACCTGCAGGCACCAAACTCACCTCCCTCAGGGGCTTGCTGCGCACGTGCTCTGCGAAGCCATTGAAGTCTCCGCGTGCGGAAGGGTCTGATGACCCTGCTAGACCAGGGCCATCCTTCTCCCCAGGTCTTGCCCCCTGGTCCATGGACATCTCTCAGCTCTACTTGGAACCCTCTGGAGCACACAGCGGGAAGGGGACAGAGACACGTGCTCACCAGCACTAGGGCTCCACGGGCCCTGACACTTTAGGACGGTGGTCTCTCCCCACACCCAGCCTCTCCTGGTTTTCCCCCCACATCTTCCCCTATCAGCTGCCCCCATTCACCCGCAGGCCCTCCCGTGCCCTCTGTCCCACCTATACATGCACACGTCCCTGCTGCTAGACCCTTACCTTCTCAGTTCACACAGCATCTCTTCCGCCCCCATGTGTGTGGGGAAGCGGTCCCCTCATACACAGACCCCCCCACCCCGACCCATCCCCAACACACCCGCCCGCGTGTGGGGCCCCTTTGAACA
>NW_028021777.1:0-664 GCF_054177405.1 Leptonychotes weddellii
TTTTCTTAGTGCTTAGCACAGTATATGACACATAATATCTGAATAGGGATCTTTTCTGAGAGATATGTAAAACATACACTTTTAAAAAATGAGCGTAGACAACAGTCCTGTTAGAGATCGTACAGGAAGGTAGGCCATAGAGACACATTTACCAGCAGCGACCACATAAGTGGTTTTCTCAGGTCAGAGTTCAATCCTGGCCACCAAAATTTTGCACTCTGGCTCAAACTGTTACTTATTTACTCCGAAGATTAAGACTCTCGAGTTGCAAAAGTTTGGCACTGGGATGGCCCAGTAGATTTCTTGTCTATCGCTTTAGCCCCATGGCCACAACTACCTAACAGGTAGTGCTTTCTGAATTATGTACAGAAGGAAATTAAACTCCTTATCTGGACTTCCATCCCTGACCTCACCGCCACGCTCGGCTTATTTTAGCGTTTTCACGGCTTCACAGGACAGGGAGACGGTCGTGATAGCCGGTGGCAACAACAGCATCACCACTTCGGCAACCACTAGGAGTAAAGCTTATTATGGGAAGACATATTAATGATAACTGAGTGTCGTTACCGACGTTCTATTTATCTCTAGAGAATGTGAACAGTTTCACGTTTATTTTCTGGAAATAATTTAAACGCCAGAATTAGACAAAACAAAACAAAACAAA
>NW_028021778.1:0-664 GCF_054177405.1 Leptonychotes weddellii
GCACATTGAAGGTTTGGCCAGGAAAAAATACCAGATGAACTTGAGCTGTCTTATTTTACCCAGAAAGCAAGGAAACTAAGAAAGATTAAAGAGGTCCCAAACCAGCTACCACTGACCTAAGATGGGTCAATTCAATCAAAAAGAATAATGACCGCAATGGTTGCGATATGCATCCATAATAACCCTTAAAACAATTATTGGTTACCATTGTTATCACTGATAAGGTGAGGAGGCTCAGTCATCAACCCATCATTCTGAAAATTGGTAAAAGGAAAAAATCAAACATTTCTCTTGCCTTTGCTGCACAAACCAAATGAACTGATTGATGAGATAGTTCTTCTCTAGAGAATTAATAAATACAGACAGAATGCAGAGTTAGAAAATCACCATTTTACAATCCCTAATGAAATAATGGATCTAAGCAGTAATCACTAATGAATGCCAAAATCATTAGGTGAAACCCTGATGAAGAACTTTATCATCACCTGGACCACTGAGCAATCTTCACATCATTAGAAGTGGGACAACCAGATATCAATTTCTAATGTGATCAAGCCTCTAGACTATAATTTACAGGAAATATAGGACACGGAGACACATTAAATGATACCATGTGAAAGCAATTAGGTTAATCTAGATTATGGCTCATTTCGTAGGGTAAATG
>NW_028021779.1:0-664 GCF_054177405.1 Leptonychotes weddellii
AGTCAGTGTCATGTTCTGAATCTACATCCCTGCTGAATATCTCTTTGTCCAGGTGGCCTGGGCCTTGTCCTCACTGCTGTCATCCTAGCTGCTACCGCCCTTGTCACTCGCCTCATCCCTGTCACCTCTGCCCTCGCTCACCTCTTGTGGGGTTGGCTGGTCACTGGCTGAGGTGAAAGGGGTGCTTGGGCCAAGTGTCTCTCGGCACCCCACAAGCCAGCTTGGGCTTCATCACGTGGTAACGAGGTGCAGGACTTCTAAGAGCTGCAAGAGAGGGAGCTGCAAGGCTCAAGACTCCCATGGCGTCATGCCTACCGGCCTCTGTGGTCCAAGCAAGTCACACGCCAGCCTGGATTCAAGAAGCTGAAAAAGAAGCTCCACATGTTGATGGAAGGAGCTGCAAAGTATGGTGGCAACTTTTGCCATCCACCAGTTAATAATTCCAGTTTTTATTTCTAATTTTGTTTTCTTTTTTTTTTTTTAAAGATTTTATTTATTTATTTGAGACAGAGAGAATGAGAGAGAGAGAGCACATGAGAGGGGGGAGGGTCAGAGGGAGAAGCAGACTCCCCGCCGAGCAGGGAGCCCGATGCGGGACTCGATCCAGGGACTCCAGGATCATGACCTGAGCCGAAGGCAGTCGCTTAACCAACTGAGCCACCCA
>NW_028021780.1:0-664 GCF_054177405.1 Leptonychotes weddellii
TGGCCTCAGAGTAAACTAGAGGGCAGCTGGCGTAAAGAGCACTGGGAGAGTCCTGATGCCCGGATTCTAATCCCAGCTTAGCTACAGCTGCCTGCTGGGCTTGGGTAGATCTTTTGACCTCTTGATCCTTAATGATGGTTCAGGATCTTCTTCCATCGTATTCCGTGATTTTATAGCCCTGGGAAGGGAATTATCCGGCCATGATTGGGGGTAAAGTATAATTTTCTCATCTAAAGGTGGGCTGGGGTTCAGGAAAGCAGGATTCCTGACCAGTCATTTCCTTGAGGAGTTTATGTACCCCCAACCCAACCTCTCCCTCACTCCCCACTAGTGTTTCTTGCTACACATGAATGAATTAATGAATGAACTGTAAAGGACCAGTGGTGTTAAAGTATGATTTTCAAAAAGGTAAAGCCCGTTTAAAGGAGATTTTGAAGAACTCATATACGTACGTAATCAGGAATACTGAAATGCATTTGGTAATTGCGCATAACTGGTTGATATCCTATAGGACAAGAAAAAGTAATGTTTGAGAGCCATCTTTTCCACAGGACTGAAATCAACTGTATCTCTGTCAAGCAAAATTCAGCCCATTACTCTCCATATTCTACATTTTAACTTCTACTCTTGCAGAGCTGGACAACAGAAGACAAGAAAATGTGCA
>NW_028021781.1:0-664 GCF_054177405.1 Leptonychotes weddellii
CCTAAAAGTCAAATGTATTTAATATCTTAAACCAAAATGTTTATCCTAACTTATCCTTAGCAGAAACCTGATGCCTTATTCTAAAATCTACAGATAAGAATTATATGGTCCCAAGCAAGGATTTTAGTCCATTTTCAAATGGGGAAAATGAACTAAACACAATAAATCAGTTCACAATGGGGCACGGCTAGAGGATCATTCGTGTGGCTGAAGCTCAGGGGTTTTTCTGTCCGTAACTCAAACCTTTGTTAGGCATTTTCTAAAGACTTCATACAAAGTAACCCTTGGGGGAATCAACCCTTTAGAAAGACAGAAATTGATTTTAATGTGAGAAAAAAAAAACATGGTAATATGGAAAGCAACAGTCAAACATGTATGAATGGAGATGGAAAAAAATTGCTTTTACAAGTCTAGAAATCTATCAGGACCCAGACATCTGTCACCTCCTGAACAGACTTTAATTTTAGAGTTTGCTTCCTTTAAAATTTTTTCCCCTTCTCTTCCCATAGTTAGATGGATTTCACATATGCTTGGGATTTCACAAACTCGGTCTTGGTAGGTGTGATATCTAAGAATATCTAAAGCTGTTTCTAAGTCGTTGTGGGATGACGCTTGTCCTGTTCTTTGAAATCCAGCCTTTGGATTTTTCTTACTCCTCGTGGCT
>NW_028021782.1:0-664 GCF_054177405.1 Leptonychotes weddellii
GAACCCAATTCTTCTCTGGAACTTCAATCCAATTCTTCCTCTTTAATTCAACTAATTTCACTTCAAATTTGTCATTATTAATCACATTTCTTAATCATTTAATTGTGCATAGAGTAGGGTTTTCTTAGCTTAGGTGGCTTTTGAGCTGGGCCTGGAGGGATAAGGCGGCATGTAACAGGTAAAAGGGAGAGGACGAGGGCAAATTTGAGAAGGTGGTTACAGTAGGAACAACAGTACAGACTCACAGGGGGATCTGGACCACCGAGATGTTCAGCAACCAAGAGCATGCTGGCAGTGGGAAGCAGAAGTGGAAAGAGAAAGGGGTGCCTGGGTGGCTCAGTCAGTTAAGCCTCTGACTCTTGATTTTGGCTCAGGTCATAATGTCAGGGTCCTGGGGTTGAGCCCCGCGTGGGGTTCCTCACTCGGCAGGGAGTCTGAGGGAGATTTTCTCTCTCCCTCTTTCTCTGCCCCTCCCCCTCACACACTCTCAAATAAATAAATATTTTAAAAAAGAGAGAGAAATAAATGATTGGATATACATTGAGCATCACAAATCTGTTGACACCATAAAACATTAGTTCTCAAAGTATAGTCCACAAAGACCTGAAGGTACACAAGACCTCTTCTGGTGGTCCACAGAGTCAAAATTATTTTCATAAAAATA
>NW_028021783.1:0-10969 GCF_054177405.1 Leptonychotes weddellii
ATGTTAAGAAAAAAAAAAAGAAGAAGAAGAAGGTAGCGGGAGGGGAAGAATGAAGCGGGGGAAATCGGAGGGGTAGACGAACCATGAGAGACGATGGACTCTGAAAAACAAACTGAGGGTTCTAGAGGGGAGGGGGGTGGGAGGATGGGTTAGCCTGGTGGTGGGCATTGAGGAGGGCACATTCTGCATGGAGCACTGGGTGTTATGCACAAACAATGAATCATGGAACACTACATCTAAAACTAATGATGTAATGTATGGGGATTAACATAAGGAATAAAATAAATAAATAAATAAATATAGATCAATTTGGGGGAAAAAAAAAAACTGCTACAGAGACAACAGATTGAAAATCCTTGGTGTACACTGAAAATGCTGAGGCCAGAAATGAGGGCGTTTGTTATTCATTCAACAAACACCACTTACATAATTGCACAGCCACTGTGGGTCAGGCTCCCTGTGGGAGATGGGACGGCCCACAGCATCCCTTGGCTACATGCCAAGGCTCCGGAATTCGAGATGTTTGCGCCAGGCCTGGCCCAAGCCAGAGGGCACAGGAGAGACCCAAACTGGTGTGTGTGTGTGTGTGTGTGTCACGTCCCCCCCTGGACACTCGTGAGTGTAGGATGGGGTGTTCTGTGCCAAACCACAGAGAGGCAGCTTAGCCTGGTCCCCCACAAATCCCAGATGTGGGAGCAGGGAGCCCTGTTTTCTCAGCTCTGCCCCTTGCCTGGTCTGTGCCCAGACCCCCTCCCCTTGGGCCACACTCGGCTTCCTTGTCACCCCTCCCTTCAGCGCTCACCTGGTGGAACTCCAATCCTGGGGAACCGATCCACTTCACACTCATAGCCAGGACCGTCCACTGGGGTCCTGGGGCCCACCTCTGCTGGGAGAAATTCCTGAGTCTTCTGTCTCCATCCACCTGGGTGACAATTTCAGGCTTTTCTCTTCTTGTCCTGAATCTTTTTTTTTTTTTTTTAAAGATTTTATTTATTTATTTGACAGAGAGAGACATAGCGAGAGCAGGAACACAAGCAGGGGGAGTGGGAGAGGGAGAAGCAGGCTTCCCGCTGAGCAGGGAGCCCGATGCGGGGCTCGATCCCAGGACCCTGGGATCATGACCTGAGCCGAAGGCAGACGCTTAACGACTGAGCCACCCAGACGCCCCTTCTTGTCCTGAATCTTAACACTTCCCCGCCTCCACCCTCAGTGCCCAGCCGCGTGCTGTCCTTTCCCGCCTGTTACATTTGTGCCCTCACACACTGCTGTCCCTCGTGTCACTGTGGGTGGCCTGTCCGTGTCCCTCTTCCTGTGCCCCGCATCCTGGTCCCCACTCACTGCCATGGTTCCAGCCACTCTCCTCTCCCGCTCTCTGTTGCTAACCCCAGTGCTCCACCCCCAGGACGGCTGCTGGGGGCCCATCAGCATCAGATGAGTTGATTAATTCTTCCTCCTCAAGGCATGACTTCATCTGGCCTCCTGGACACCACCCTTTTCCAGCCACTCAGTCTCCAGCTCCTTTGCTGATTCCTTCTCATCTCCAGAACTCCAAACACCAAGTGTCCCAGGGCTCAGGTCTAGGAACTTTCCTCTTTGTACTTGCTACTCTGGACCCCCCACCCCAAATCTCATGGATTTATACACCATATCCATATACACGCTGGCATCTCCGAACATGGCGCCCCCCAGGGAAGGACCTCCCTCCTGAGTGCCAGGCCCCGACTGCCCGCAGACACCTCCCCCAGGGGAGCTAGTGGACATCCCTCATTTAACCATCCCTACTTGAACTTCTCACCTCCCCCAAAGCGACTCCCCTTTGGTCTCCCCCATCTTGGTCATGTCAAGGCCATCCTTCCATCACTCAGACCAAAATTTTGGTGTCATTTTCAGCTCTTCTCTTTCTCCTCATTCCCCCCCAGTCCAATCTTCCGGCCCTACAAAATACATCAGAATCTGCGTCCATTGATAGAGGGATGGATGAACAAGGTGTGGTCGATCCATGCAATGGAGTGTGAGTCAGCCTTGACAAGGAAGGACATCTGACACCTACCACCACATGGATGGTCTTTGAGGACATTATGCGAAGTTGCAGTTTTGCAAGATGACAAGAATTCTGTGAATGGATGGTGGTGATGGTTGCCCAACGAATGTACCAAATGCCACTGAATTGTACACTTGAAAATGGGTAAGATGCTGAATTTCATATTATGTATATTTTACCACAGTTAACAATTAAAAAAAAAAAAAAAGGAACACCCAGAATCTGACGATCTCTAGCCCATTTGACTGCCGCCACCCTGGTCCGAGCCCCCATCTTCTCTTGCCTGAATTATTGCTGGGTCCTCCTGCTTCAGCCTGGTCCCCTTTCAGGCTGGTCTCCACCCTGCAGCCAGAGGATCTCAGTGCCCCTGGATCATGCTGCCTCTCTGCTCTGAGCCCTCCACGGCTCCCACCTCACTCTGGGTCGTGGTGGCCTTATGACATCAGGGCTCCGCTGCCCAGGCGGCCCCCAGGCATACAAATCCGGTATCTGAGTGGGACACAGAGGCAAAGAGAAGGTAAAAGCCAGTCCTAAGTCTGCACCTGCACCTCCATGACCTCCTTCCTGTTATGCCTCCCAGCCATGCTAGCTCTCAACATTCCTGCCCCCAGGGCCTTTGCTCTAACTGCTTCCTTCCCCTGACACTCTCTTCCCACCACCTGCCCAGCATGTTCCCTCTTCTCACTTCCTCGAGTCTTTACTTGCTGGCCCGCTGAGGATCGCAGCCCCAGCCTAGACACTTGATATCTCCCCTCTTTAGTCTAATTATCTCCATCTTTTTGCACACTATGCACTTTGCTCTCTAAGTTTCTATACATTAAGCTATTCAATAATAAGCCCACAAGGGTGGGCATTTTTGTCTACTGATGTATCCCCAGTGCCTAGACCAGTGCCTGGCAGATATTAGACACTCAAGGTAATCTTTAGGGAATGAATGAGTGTGTGAGTGAAATCATGGGCGATTTCCCTCATGCCACAGTGCTTCTGTTATGAATCTAGAACAGTGCTTTGCAAACCTTAGCCTGCTCCAGAATCACCCAGAAAGCTGATTGAACTGACTGCTGGACCCTCGATGCCTCCAGAAGTTCTGATTCAGGAGGTCTGGGGCGGAGGTGAGATTCCGAATTTCTAAGAAGCTCGCAGGTGTTGCTGACCCAGGTTGCCAGCCCGGATATTTCACGACCTCTCCTGGCTGGCTGGGGTGAGGGGTCAAAGGGCAGCTGGAGAGGGGAGCCCTTGGAAGAGTGTTCCGCAAGGCATGGTAACCTCAGGCTCCGCTGGGCACATGCACCCCCTGGGGGCTGGAGGGGACCCTGGGGCAGGGAGAGGAAGGCCCCCAGAGCAGAGGTTGGGACAGGGCTGGGGTGAGAGCCCCCTGCTCCCCACACCCCTGCCGCTGCCTCTGCTCCCATTGGCCCAATGGCCCACGAGGGGGAGCCTGCGCCCCACGGAATGCCGCTCCGTTGCGCCAGGGACGGGAGGGGGCATCGGCCCTCCTGCTACCTGCTCTCCCTGCGGAGCCCCTGCTCCTGGGCCAGGAGGTGGCAGGGCAAGGGCCCTCTGTACACGGTCTGACAACAGTAAGAGCCTGGACCCTGCCTCCAAGATGGGCAACCCATTCTCTGCCAGCCACACATCACCCCCAAAACCCAACCGTTTTCCCTTTAAGAAAAGTCACCTACATTCTCTCCAGCCCCTGAGTCACCCTGGGATCCCCAGACTCTGAGTCTCACATGCATTCTCTCTCCTCCTTTCTAATCTCTCCTGCTCTCCCCGTGCTGCTGCTTCTGTCCCCCCGACCTCACACACACACACACACCCCTCCCCGTCGCACAAATGAAGGGCATACACACCTCACCCCTCCTCACAGACGCCTGCGCACAAGCATGGACCGTGGCATTTCACACACCTGACCCCTCCCCCGCAGCACATAGGCACACCTGTCCGCAGCCCGGGGTGGGGGGGGGTGGGGGGCGCTCAGACCTGCCCCTCTCCAGAAAGACACAGGTGCACACACATACCACATCCACACCCCGCCAAGTCTCCTCTGGGAGTCGTGGCTCTACTTGGCTCTCAGGTTTTGAAGACACACCTGTGGAGCCGACTTCCTCACACCCAGAAACCCAGCATGCTCCCCACCCCACTCCGAAGGCCTGGTCTGAGTCCTGCCTTGCCCACCTGCGGCAGCATCACCCCCCAGCCCTGGGAGGAAGATATCTTCAGGACCCGCTCCGGGAACAGTGGGGAGGCTGCGCTCCGGGATTAACATAAATCACCTCTGCCAGCAAAAGCACCTACCGTGTGTCAGGCCCCGTCCCAGGCCCTGGGCAACCGGAAAGAAGAGGCTGCAGGCCCGGCCTCGGTGAGCTCACAGTCCAATGAGGGGGAGCAGCTCTGGGTGTTAGATGCCCCCACACCATGACTGGGCACCTGGGGGACACAAAACGGGGTCGTCGGAGCTCCATGGGTGGGCACAGAGGAGGAGATGCTCAGGCTGGACCTTCGAGAATGAGCAGGCATTTGGCCAGGCAGGCAAGGAGGCTAAGGATCCACGCTGCAGAGAAAGGACAGAGAAACCTAAGCTTCTCCAACCTGCCGGAAAATATCCCGTGTTCCTAGTATCTTTCCCATAGGTTTTCTTCAAAGGCATTTGCGAGAGTAAGTTTTGTTGCTCTGGTCTCCCCTCAAAGTACCTTCTTCTTAACTTTGCTGTGAACTTCAAAGTCCTTAGAAATGAAACCAAACATCTATTGAGCAGGGCATCCAGTAGCAAACAAGCTAACCTGCAGTGCCCAGCACGTAATGGGACAACTGAATTGGATGCTACAGACTCCTAAGTGTGCGGAGAGAGAATGTCATCTGAGGGAGAAAGGGGAGTGTGTCCATGTGGCTGCCTTTGGTCAAGGTGACAGAGCGCAGAAAAGCCACTCCCAGCTGAAGCCAGGCCTGTTCTTCTTCCCTTCTTCCATAGTCCCAGAACCCTTGATGTTTGCCCAGACACATGACTGCCTTAATCAAGCCTACATTTCCTAACCTCTTTTTGCGGCAAGGTGAAATCCAGGTGACTAAATCCAGGTGACTAAGTTCCACCCAAAAGGATGTAAGCAGAAGTGGCGTATGTAAAGTTCAGGAACTGTCCTTAAATGGAGAGCATGTATTTCCTTTTCCCTCTCCTTCTGCATCCTAACTGAAATGTATATGTGATGTCTGGAACTCCAGCAGCCATATTGGACCCCAGAAAACTATGGGAATGGAAGCCACTTGTGGAGGAACAACAAGATAGAAGGAGCGTGGGGCCCTGATACCATGAGGGCCACACAAGACACACAAGCCCCTCCAGACTGCTTGAACATGAGAGGGGAAATAGAATTCTGTTTTGTTAAACTACTATTATTTTGGCTTTTTTATTTGTTTCTTTATAGCTTAATCTAATCCTATGATCTACCCATGGGCCTTTCTATCTCTAGTGATATTCCCAATCTAGTCCCTCCTTTCTGTCCCTACTGGGTGTGACCCCCTTGCCACACTAATCTAATGGTTTCCACTGGCTCTCCTGTTGGCGTTGGCGTTGGCTTGGAGGACACCAGTTTAATTCCTCCTCCCTTCCCGGTGCCCTGCTATGAAGAAAGAGATATTGATGAAGATGGCAGGCCCGGGCACAGAGGCTGGGGGCGAGGGCCCCTCACAGGTCCTAGGGGAGTGATGATGAAAGACAAGCCCCGGCGTGGTCAGGGAGAAAGGGGGGCCATGTGGGTGACCCACGCAGCCTCCAGACGAACAGGTAACACTGTTCTCAATGAACAGCCAGTCACTGGGGAATTGGCTGGACTTGCTGCATACTTGGGTTTCAAGAAATAATGGTTCCTTAATTGGGATGAAACTAATAGCTTGTTAGATTACTAAGAAAGAAAATCACATGACTCATTCAGTCCCCATATCCTTTACTGTGGCATCTTAATTGGGTATTTGTGTGTCTGGAATCAATACTTAGAAAATTGCAGCCACAACCCCAAGGGAATGAATTTTCTGTTCTAATCTCTCATTCAGGGTATTGGCTCTTGGCTGGCCTAATGAAAGGGACACCGTGGACCACTGAGCGTCCTTTGGTTACTTGGTGGTTGCTGGCATGGCAATGAACCCCGTGTCTCCAGGGGGCACTTGACAAATCACCGTAGGGCAGAGATCCAATTTTATCTGCTGTCCCAGAAGCCAGCATGGAACCAATAAATGTCTGGTTATTATGTACCATTCTTCACAAGCAAGATGGTATTGTAGAGGGAGAAGAAACTTGTTTCACCAGCTTGTACCAGAGCTGCTCTTAGGGAGGGAGGAGCTACCCTCGATTAGGAAAACCCTGGGATTAACCACTTTGGGGTGGAAGGGGGAACTTCAGGGGATGGATAGATGGAGACAAAGGCTAAAGACGAGCAGAAATCGGGTGGCAGGTGTATATGGAGGAGAGGAGGTGGACGATCACATACACGAAGGAGACAGGGTGATAGAGCCCAAGTTCATGGAAATGACCAAGGAACTGTTTAAAATAGCAAAGTTAACTTCAAGCTTCCTCTTGCCATACCCTCAATACACAGTAAACGTCTATGTCATCCAGTGAGTGGCAGTTTATTAAGGATTCCAGGGAAAGGGGGTTCCACATTGGGGTCAAGCCCAGGGTGGAGCGACAGGAAATCTTACGAAATGACAAGTGGAGACCAGGAGCCAGAAAGCATTTGCAAGCACCCTGGGGAGAAGGGATGGAGATTCAAGCAGATTTCATATTGAGACTTTAAGAGTCAGTGTGAGACTTTAAGAGTCAGTGTGAGACTTTAAGAGTCACTTTGATATCTGGCGGTCAGTGGGACGAGGTGTCTCCTGGGAGAAATGTTGCTCACAGTGATTTCTGTAGGAGTAGGATGAGATGAGCCAGACTGGCATGGGACCAGATGCATCTACATGGGATGAGCTAAGCCACTAAGATTGATCCACCCGGGCCCCTCTGGGGCCTAATATCCAAGTTTGGGAAGATGCTGGAGTAGAGGTCTGGATTGGAAGTCTGGATTAGAGGTGCTTCCTATGGCTTTGGGGAAGGGGGAGGGAATTGGGCCATTCAAGCCCAGAACTCATGACCTCAACCTGAAATCTGTGCCTAACTCTGTATAAGACAGGTCCTGCCTTCCAACAAATGTTAGTCCCAGACAGGTTCAGAACTTAGAAAACATTTTTCAGTAGGAATGGCCCTGGACACAATTCTTAGGTCCCCTGTTCAGCCCACACACGGGGGTTAACTTTTAATGCATCTGGGGCTAATAGGACTTGAGATCCTAACCACCATTTAAAATATTTTTTTCCATAAAAGAAAACACAGTGCTTGTTTTAGTTTAAAAACAAACAAACAAGATATATAGCTTCTCCAAGTCCATTTTGAATGTGGACATCTCCAGACCCTCATTGCTGGCTCACATGGGAGGAAGAGCTGTGGGGAACTCACGTGGAGAAGAAATTTTGGGAGGGGGGAGCCAGATGAGGACAGAGGAAAGGCAAGTTAAATATGTGAATCCGTTATGAGATTATTACCCAAGCACTGAACACTACTTACCTAGTTATAGATCCAGAGAATCATAAAGATGAAATGGTAGCATCTGTCCACCATCTTGAATCCCCTGTACACATCCTTACCAACTGGTCACTCAAACTCTGCTTGAATACCTCCAGGGGCAGGACACTCACTACCACCCAAGAGCATTCCTTTCTGCTCTAGAGAGTTCTGCAGTGCTAAAAAATAATGTAAATATATGACCTTTCCCTATTTCATTCTGCCGTTGGAGCTGGAACTCTCCAGCCTCTGGGGATGAGGGATGAGTGGGGAGTGTGCATGTGTTGGGTAGAGAACCCAAAGCTAAGGTGGTTTTCAGAAATATGAATGTTGAGGTCCCCTCTACCCCCTAACACATGCCGACATCCATTAGCACTGTGGCTACTGGTCAGAGTTGGGGTTGCCATAGCAAGAATACCCCAGACAGGGAGGCTTAAACAACAAACATCTCTTTCTTACAATTCTGGAAGCTGGTAAGTCTGAGATTGGGATGCCAACAAGGTCAGGTCCTGGTGAGAGTTCTCTTCTTGCTTTTCTCACACAGTGGAGGGAAAGAGAGACTTGGGTTCTCTTCATCCCCTTGTAAGGGCACCAAGCCCATCATGGGGGCCCCACTTCCAAACACTATCACCCTGGGGATTAAGGCTTCAACAGATGAATGGGAGAGGGGGGGACACACAAACATGCAGTTCATAACGTTGCTGTTTATTGAGCAATTACTGCATGCAAAACAGTTTAGCATGTAATAATTGAGCAATTATTATATGCCAGACAATTATGATATGCTAAATAGGCCTAATTATTACCCCCATTTTACAGATGAGGAAATTCAGGCTGGCGAGGTTTAGTAATTTGCCCAAAGTTTGCCCAGTTAGTAAGTGGCAGAGCTGTCAGGGTCCAGAGTCCTTGCTGATGAACCCTAACTCGAGAGTTGGATAGGCCTGCATCCCCTGCCTTCCTCCAGACTAGCTAGCCTCTTCCTCTCTGCCTTGCAGGAAACCCAACGTGTTCTGCATTCACTGGCTACAAGAGAACCAGGCCAGAACAGGGTCCTCCCTGGGCATGTCGCTCTGCATTCTAGGAGCTGCTGCAAGCTGTTCAGAGTGAGGGAGAGTCTGGGTTCTGGATGGCCCAGATTGTGGCCGGGCTTCTGTGGTCCCGTCTCAACGAGCGGCTGTGTCCGAAGGTGCAGGGCAGGGAGGTGCACACAGACAGATCCAGCAGCAGCTGCTCTAAGCCCCTTCTCCCGGGAGGAGAAACTATCAATTTTTTTTTTTTTATAAACAGAAAACCCAAAGCAAACCAACATTTTCAGAGGCATTCTGTGTTCTGTTCTCAGAGATTTGAAGCTCCCCACCTCCTTCCCTCTCTCCCTACCTCTCTGTCTGTCTGTCTGTCTGTCTGTCTCTCTCTCACACACACACACACTCACACTCACACACTTCCCCCAGCCTCCTCCACCACTGGCCGACCCCTTCCTCTGAAGCTTGTTTGTGAAGCTCAGCCTAGCAAGGCCATCTCCTGGAATGTCTAGACCCAGTAGTAATGGCAACATCAAAGAAATGTATTCTTTTCATATGCTCGTCTGCTTGTGTCTAAACCAAAAATAATGCTTTTCTCCTAAGTGAATAGCTCTTTGCTTTTTTTCTCCCGTCCCCCATAAAGGGGTGCCATCAGCAGTTTGCTTGTACTACACAGGCTGCCCCCCAAGACAACTCAGCAGATCTTTTGTTCGTCCCAGAACAAGCCTTGCATTGCTTTCATGGGAATTTGCGTCTGAATGATTTGCTGGAGCCACGTGGCATGGGGGGGTGGGGATGAGAGTGAAGCTTATCAGTGGGGTCAGGAGGAGGGGCTGAGGCTGTGAGAGCTCCATCCCTCCTCCCACACGTGTTCCCTGAGCATCTACTATGTGCTCAGGCCTCTGAGCGGGTGAGATTGTAATCAGATGAGACGTACGTGTCTCTCCCCTGAGAGCAAAGACAGGGTCACAGTGCGCGACACAGAGCAACTCTTGTCAAATAAATGGGTCTTCACTCTTACTACATGGTAGATTGCATAAAGCACCACAATACTCCGCAGCTTCGTTCATCAGAAACTGAAGTCATCGGGGGAGGCTGGGTGGCGCCGTCGGCTGCTTAAGCATCTGACTCTTGATTTCAGCTCAGGTCGTGATCTCAGGGTCGTGAGATCGCGCCTGGTATTGGGCTCCAAGCTCAGCATGGAGTCTGCTTGAGGTTCTCTCTCTCTCTGCTCCTCCTGCTCGTGCTCCTCTCTCTCTCCAATAAATAAATCTTAAGAAATGGAAGAAAAAAGAGAAAGAAAGAAAGAAAGAAAGAAAGAAAGAAAGAAAGAAAGAAAGAAAGAAAGAAAAAGAAAAGAAAGACAAAGAAAGAGAAAAAGAAAAGAAAGAAAGGAAGAAAGGAAGGAAAAGGAAGGAAGGAAGGAAGAAAGAAAGAAAGAAAGAAAAAAAGAAAGAAGAAAGGAAAGAAAGAAAGAAAGAAAAAGAAAAGAAAGAAAGGAAAGAAAGAAAGGAAGGAAAAGGAAGGAAGGAAGGAAGGAAAGAAAAAAGAAAAGAAAGAAAAAGAAAAGAAAGAAAGGAAGAAAAAAAGAAAGAAGGGAAAGAAAAAAAGAAAAGAAAGAAAGAAAAAAGGAAAGAAAGAAAGAGAAAAAGAAAAGAAAGAAAGAAAGAAGGAAGCTGAAGTCATTGATTGTCCCCACCCTGTGGATCTTGTTTTACCTTAAGCAATGGAATACAATGAAAGTGACATATGATTGCCAAGTTTAAACTTTCCACTCCTTCCACTTTACTGCTCTTGGAACCCTGAGCTGTCATATGAAGGAGTCCAGACCGGCCTGCAGGATGATGAGCACCAGGTATCACCCACATCACCTCGGCCAACAGCCTGCTGGCTTCCAGAGGCAACAGCACCCGCTTGTTGATGGTATATTTTAGTGTAGATACGTATGTAAGCCCGGCCAATATCTGACCCAGACCCAGCCAAAATCAGCGGAGTCTGACCCAGCTTACCTAAGAACTGCTTAGATAAGCCTGGTCCAAAATGCTAACTCACAAAATTGGGGCCTAAAGAAATTATTATTACATGTTTTTTATAGAGTACTTTGAAAATGCATAATGCGGGGTGCCTGGGTGGCTCAGTTGGTTAAGCGACTGCCTTCGGCTCAGGTCATGATCCTGGAGTCCCGGGATCGAGTCCCGCATCGGGCTCCCTGCTCGGCAGGGAGTCTGCTTCTCCCTCTGACCCTCCTCCCTCTCATGCTCTCTCTATCTCATTCTCTCTCTCAAATAAATAAATAAAATCTTTAAAAAAAAAAAA
>NW_028021784.1:0-664 GCF_054177405.1 Leptonychotes weddellii
TGTAGCGGACATCGAGAAAGGATACCCACTCAGCCATTCCCATTCCCTTCTTCCCCCATTTGAGGAGGGTCCATGCAACTCAGGAGAGGCTCACCAATCTCATCTCCTCAAAGGTTATCTCATGCAGCTTAAACCAGTGCCTTCCAACTCCTACTGTTCATTGCAATCACCTGGCCAGCATTCACAAGATATAGATGCAAGGACCCAAATCCTAGAGATTCTGGCTAAACTGGATCTGAAGTAAGGTCGGGTATAGATTTTTTTCAATCCTTTCACTTGATGTGTAGCCAGAGTTGAGGACCGCTGACGAAAATAATCATGATTATCTTCTTTTTGCCAGGGGTTGAGACAAGAGTGACTGGGTGACTGAGTGCTGGCCAGTAAGATGTTAGGAGAGATCATTTAGGGGTTCTGAAGGTGAAGACCTCTGCAAGTGATGCCTGGGACTGTGGCAGCCATTTTGTGGTAAGCAAGCTGGTGTGCAAAGGAGACACATCCCAGGCCAAAAGGCAGCGAAATAAAAGCTGGGTCCTCAACCAAACCCAAACCACGCCCCACTTCTGGGCTTCTTTTTGGGTGATAACGTTTCTCCTATTCTTTATACTGCACTAAGTCCAATTTCTATTACATGCTAGCCAAATGCATCCTCACCAAGATGCTACTC
>NW_028021785.1:0-664 GCF_054177405.1 Leptonychotes weddellii
AATAAGAAGGAGGGGCTGGGTGAGAGGCAGGGATGGGGAGGCTGGCTTAAGGGCCACAGAGCGACTGGGGCTACTTCCAGAAACATCCACCCAGGGAAAGGATGTCTTTGGGGCCAGCTGCACATTGGACCCCTGGCTCAGCAGCCCTAGGCCTTTCCCTCTTGGGGCCTGCCTCCCACCCGGCATTGGGGCTGGTCTGCCTGAGTCCCTTATTACTCAAGCTGGATGCACTGAAGGCTCAGGCTCTGCTCACCTAGCAGCTTCCCCAAGGGAATAAGCTGTTAGTTGGCTCCGTCGTTAGTCTCGTCTCAGCTCCAGCAGCCCCCGTAAGGTCCCTCAGGTGAGTGTCTGCATGATCCGCCTGGCCAAGCTGCAGCAGGTGGGCCAAGTGAGGCCAGGGTGCGGCCGGCGCCGGAGTGCCACAGGGAGACTGGGTTTGCCCCTGGGCTCCAAGCCAAGGTTGGCCCGGCAGCAGCTGCCCGGATCACCGGCCTCTGCGGCTTCTTCCTGCCCAGCGTCTGTCCCTCCTTCTTCTGTCAACAAAACCCATTTTGTCCTCTGTCTCTTGCCTGGGGTAGAAGGGCACATGGCCCTGGTAGCCAGCCACCCAGGCCAGGAATGACCTTGGCCTACAATGGTTTGAGATGAGCATGGGATCCAGGCC
>NW_028021786.1:0-664 GCF_054177405.1 Leptonychotes weddellii
GCGGGACTCGATCCCGGGACTCCAGGATCATGACCTGAGCCGAAGGCAGTCACTTAACCAACTGAGCCACCCAGGCGCCCTCTTTCCTGTCAAGATTCTTGAGAGCAGCCCCCACATTGCACCATTTCCCCAGAACTGGTCGTCAGGGCTGGCTCCTCCTCTTTGGAAGGAGCTCCTCCCCAGCCGTGTGCTGCCCAGAATGTCCTCCATCCTAACGCTGACTCCTCTGGGCTCCTCAGGGCTTCTAAGAAGCTACGTTTTCTTGGGTGCCTGGGTGGCTCAGATGGTTAAGAAGCTACGTTTTCTTTATTCTCCTCTCAACTGCCTGACTCTCCCTGGTCTCCCTTCCTGGGAGCATTTTGCTTTTGCTTTCAAGTCTTAGCGATGTCTCAGGGATCCACCTGCCTCTCTCCGCATTCTACACGATAGCTGACTCCAAGTCACCCACTTCTGGCTCTCACCTCACCCCAAGTTACAGATGTACATTTCTAATTTCCCTTCTAGACCTATCTCCCTGTAACCATTGTGAAGGGCTCTCAAACCCAAGAGGAAGAAAACTGAAGTATCACCAATGCCCCCACCCCACCTTACACTGCCCCAAACATGTAGCTACTATCAGAATGTACATCTCTCTCCAGCTGCCAGGGCACACAGCAGAATCATC
>NW_028021787.1:0-664 GCF_054177405.1 Leptonychotes weddellii
GATAAAATACATGAAGCTCACTTTTGAGAACACATTTTTTTCTGGTCTTAAGGATCAGTATATCGCAGTATCTCTTTTAAAGGAGCATCAAATATGATGACTCATAACATGTTCCAAACATGAACAGTTTGCCTTCAAATTTTCCATACAAAGCTCTCTGAAAAAGAATTTTTGGTTTTTTCCAAGTGTATGAAGGTAATGCATATTCCCTGTAAAATACTCAGACTGTACAAAGAAATATTAAAAAGAAACTAATAATTACCTGAGTCCACTACTGAGCTATAACCCATTTTAACACTTTGGCATATATATTCCTGTAGATTTTTTTAATGAATATATTGCAAATTTATGTAGAAATGTGATTATAAGATGTTTGTTCTTTTGTAACCTGCCTTTTTTCATTCATAAAAATTTTTAAGTATTCCAAAAAGTTCATAGAACAGCACTGTAGTTTTCTCTAGTCCTCACGAGGATTCAACTGTTTGTACTTTTTAGAAAAATTCTATCTTCCTCATCTGTGCTTGTGTGTGCATATGCACGTGTGTATGTACATTTTTGCAGAACCATTTGAAAGTTCCAAATGTTATAACTTCACTCCTATATATTTTTTTTTTACTATTTTTTTTTTATTCTTATGTTAATCCCCATACATTACATCATTAGT
>NW_028021788.1:0-664 GCF_054177405.1 Leptonychotes weddellii
TTATAGGCGAATAAATTTCAGGGAAATAACACGTTTGACTGTGGAATGGTGCCCTCCTTGATCGAGCCTTAGTAATCATTTTCAGAAGCAAGTATGTCTCCTCAAACAGCATTTGATGCCTGTTGGCTCTGCTCTAGTCCTGGTCACCCAGCGGTCCCTGTCACACAGAGCACTCATGTGTCAGACCTGCAGTGTGCAGGACCTGGGCCCTGAGCTCTCTTTCGGCACGTGGGGCAAATTAGGTAACAGATACGGAAGTGCTGAGTGCAGATCCCACCGCAGAGGAGGAGCACGGTGAATATGGGTTGAATTGGAGTCTGAGCAAGTTCCCCACCAGCCCTCCCTCCTTATACACACCCAGCCTACCATGGGGCAAGGTGAGTGTTAGCAGATGAAAAGACAGACAATCACTAGGAGGCTGGCCCTGTGCCCAGTCCACAGTGAACGTTATTGGAGTGTTGGTAATGCGCCACTTGGACTCGGGTGGTTGTAGATGCTGCATGGGTGTGAGCTCATGGCTCAGAGCAGGAGCCTTTCCTTGGGTCAGCTGTTTGGTTTTCTCCAGCCGCTCATCTGGTGAAGGCTCTCGGCTGCCTCGCATCCTCCGTGAGTCCCCAGGTACTGCTTATAGCTTCTAAGAGTCCCTGAGATAGTCTGAGCCAAC
>NW_028021789.1:0-664 GCF_054177405.1 Leptonychotes weddellii
GCGCCTGGGTGGCTCAGTCGTTAAGCGCCTGCCTTCGGCTCAGGTCATGATCCCAGCGTTCTGGGATCGAGCCCCGCATCGGGCTCCCCGCTCGGCGGGAAGCCTGCCTCTCCCCCCTCCACTCCCCCTGCTTGTGTTCCTCTCTCACTGTGTCTCTCTCTGTCAAATAAATAAATAAAATCTTTAAAAAAAAAAAAAACTCTTCTCACTGTCTGGAATTACATCCACTTATTTCTGTGCTGATTTATCATTTGTCCCTTCTTCCCACTAAATGTAAGCTCTGTAAGAGCAGGAAACATGTCTATTTTGTTCACCATATTATCCCTAATGTAAGCATACACGGAGGCACTCAATAAATATTTTTGAATAGATGGATAATTTTCACTCAAGTTCACTCAAACTTAGCACGTGAAAACGGAAGTCATTATCTCCTTCTGTTTTCCTCTCTCAGTGTGTTTTAGCCCACTTTCCTGGAAAATAGAGCTTGATGCAAGGATGCTGATGTTTTATTTAGGAGATACTATCCCAGGGCAGTGACCAGGAGAGAAAAAGCAAGGAAGAATGAGAGCCATGCTTAATGATGCCTTACTATGCTAACCACTGCTTCGTGCTAAGCCTTGAAAAGATACAGCCAGTCTCTTGACAGGTGCAACCACTCTTCCGT
>NW_028021790.1:0-664 GCF_054177405.1 Leptonychotes weddellii
TAGCCCATACATCAAGCCAATTTTATCGCTAAACTAAAAAAATAAAGAATAAGTATGCTACTCAAGGAAATTACTTTCCCACTATTTTGTTGTTTCTAAAGACATTTATTTTGGAGCAAAAGAGCATATTTATATATAAAATCTGACATGCATTTACCGGTTAAAGAACACACTATATTTATTTTAAATTGCCATTTTAAAGATGTGTTTATTGAGATATAATTCACATGCCATGTGAATTACAAAGTATCATTTAAAGTATACTTCAATGGTTTTTAATGTATGCACAGGATTGTGCAACCAATATGCCACAATCACCTTTAGAATATTTCGTCATCCACAAAAGAAAATGTATTTATTAGCAGTCAGTCTCCATTTCTCCCCCAAAATCCTCTCCCTAGCCCTAGGCAATCACTCATCTTTCTGTCTCTACACATTGGCCTATTTTGGACACTTTATATAACCAGAGTCATTCAATATGTGTTTTTTGGTGACTGATACAATTTTTTACAACACTTTGATTTGATAATTCTACACATAACACTATGCTCATCATGCTAAGTGCAGTCACCATCTGTCACCATCCAACTTATTACAATATTATTGACTATATTCCCTATGCTATACTTTTCACCTCTGTGACTTACTTATTTTATAACTGGAA
>NW_028021791.1:0-664 GCF_054177405.1 Leptonychotes weddellii
TTAAAGTCCTCTGCTATTACTGTATTACTATTGATTACTTCTTTTATGTTTGTTACTAACTGCCTTATGTGTCTAGGTGCTCCCATGTTTGGTGCATAAATATTTACAATTGTTACATCTTCTTGTTAAATTGTTCTCTTTATGGTTATATAATGTCATTCTTTGTTTCTTGTTAGTCTGTTTTTTGTCTATTTTTTCCATTATGAGTATTGCTACCCTGGTTTTCTTTTCACTTCCATTTGCATGATATGCTTCTCCATCCCTTTACTTTGAATCTGCATGTATCTTTACGTCTGAAATGAGTCTCTTGTAGGCCGCATATAGATGGGTCTTATTTTTTTATTTGTCACCCTATGTCTTTTGTTTAGAGCATGAGTCCATTTACATTCAAAATAATTATTGATAGGTATGCATTTATTGCCATTTTGTTACTTGTTTTATGGTTGTTTTGTAGTTCTTTGTTCCTTTCTTCCCTTGCTCTCTTCTCTCATGATTAGCTGGCTTTCTTTAATGATATACTTGGATTCCTTTCTCTTTACTTTTTGCATAGCTATTACTTTTTTTTTTTTTTGTGGTTATCACTAGGTTTGTATAGAACATCTTCTGCATAGAGTAGTCTATATTAAGTTGATGGTTGTTTAAGTTTGAACCCATTTTGTACTCC
>NW_028021792.1:0-664 GCF_054177405.1 Leptonychotes weddellii
TGCGATTAAGAATTCCTCATATCAGTGAGATCATATGATACATGTCTTTCTCTGTTTGACTTATTTCACTCAACATAATATCCTCCAGTTCCATCCACGTCGTTGCAAATGGCAAGTAGATTGACCATGTCTTAATCTCAAAATTCCCCAGTATGCAAACTCTTGGGACCACTTTGCCATAGCCTTCAGAACTAAGCACACTGACAAATGTTCCTGGATCTGTATTTGATTCTTGCCACAGGTATTTGCACTAATACTGCCCTTGTCTTGATGGCACATCGAAAGGCTTTTAAAAAATGAAACAACTTTGTTTCTGCTCCCCTGACATTATTCCCAAAGCACGTATTTAAGGGAAACTGAAAATATGGACAGATTTGACAAGCTTCCGCCTTTTTCTCCTTTTGGGTTGTCATATTTAGGTGGTAAATTTAAAATTCGGCACATTCTTTGCATGTGGTCAAGGGTGCAAAATTCAGCTTACCATGTTTTCTCGCCCTGTGTGAATCACTATCTCCATTGCTGTTATTATGAGCTCTCTGCTTGCCTCGTCTGAAAGCCTCTCCCCTACTCTCTGCACAGGTTGAGGCTTGTAAAATATTGCAGTCCACATTTTCAGTTCAAATACAAGGCGCTCTGTCTAAGGACATGTTTTTATAACACACCT
>NW_028021793.1:0-664 GCF_054177405.1 Leptonychotes weddellii
TATTTGTCTGTTATGTTTTAGGTTATTTTCAACCTTTTATTCCCACTATTTCAGTTGACTTTTTTATTTGGCTGTCATATTTTCAATTTCCAAAGCCCTTTTTCTCAATTAGTTGGGAGGTTTAGGTGGTCTTTTTATAGTTTCTTGTTGTTCCATAGATTTATTATATTATTATATATAATATATATAATATATTATATTATAAATACAGTTTATTCCACAGTATTTTAGCTCTCTGAGGATTTGATTATATTTTATAAAATATTTTTTTTCTTACTGCCTTTGGTTACCTCACCACCACCCCCAACTTGTTATTTTGATCTCTTGCTTTCATTTTGGAGGCTTTCATAAATTATCTTATCATCCTTCACTGCCCATTCATATTTGAGAGCAAAGCACCCAAAAGTTGTTGAAAAGCTCATACATGTCAGCAGGGCCTGTCAAGAATGCAGTGAGCTGCCTTTTTAGGTTTTAGGATGTCGAGACAGCTTTTCTTCTCCTTCTTCCTTTTTTTTTTTGAGAGAGAAAGAGTATAGGGAGGGGCAGAGGGAGAGAGAATCCCAAGCAGACTCCCTGCCTCCCTGCTGAGTTCAGAGCCTGACCCGGGGCTCGATCCCAGGACCCTGTGATCACAACCTGAGCCAAAATCAAGAGTCAGATGCCC
>NW_028021794.1:0-10968 GCF_054177405.1 Leptonychotes weddellii
GGAGCCTCACAACCCTGAGAGCATGACCTGAGACCCTGAGATCATGCGTGACCTGAGCTGAAACCAAGAGTCCAATGCTTAACGTACTGAGCCACCCAGGCGCCCCAATACTTTCGTTTTACAGGGAAATAAATTGAGGTTCAGAGAAGTTGAGCACCTCAGTCCCTAAAGCCGTCATCCTTACATTGATCACTGATCCTCAAAGTAGGGTGTGCATACTCTAACAGTATACAGCGCATTAGACTGTGGGAAGGAAATAGAACTCCCGTGCTGTGCAAAATGTATTTATACTGCAGATCATGGGGATAATCTACAAACAAATATGTTTATTTGGGAGGTATATACTCGAGGGTCTTCTACGAAAGGGCCATGAGTTTGGAGGTCCAACCTATTGCCACAGCAAACTTGACACATCCCAAATTGAGCACATTTCCACATCCTTCCTTCCACTTTGCCAAACCTGTCTTTGTACTCCCTGTTACATGAACAGCTCCTCCATTAACCCAGTCACTTAAGCTAGGTACCTGAGGCTGACTTTAAACCTGAGATTTTTCCCTACCTCTATTTCCCACCACAAACATAGTTACCAAGCAATTTTATTTTTCTCTCAGAAAGTCCTCTTTTTTTCTATCCTGCTGCTTCCCTAGCTCTGATCAGCTCTCGTCTGTTAATCCCCTAGCAGGGTGTCATTACTTCCTGCTTCACACTTTTCAATTGGATGTCCACATTACAGCCAGTGATTTTTTTTTTTTTAAGATTTTATTTATTTGTCAGAGAAAGAGAGTCAGAGCGAGAGAGAGCACAAGCAGGGGGAGCGGCTGGCAGAGGGAGAAGCAGGCTCTGCTGAGCAAGGAACCCAATGTGGGACTCGAACCCAGGATCCCCGGATCATGACCTGAACCAAAGGCAACTGCTCAACTGACTGAGGCACCCAGCCATCCCACCAGTGATTTTTTTTTTTAAACATTTATTATGGAAAACTTCAAACATATACAAAAGGAGAGATACTAATATAATAAACCTCTTGGGAGGGATCACCCAGCCTCGGCAATAATCAGCTCCTAGAAATCTTTATGTCCCCACCCACACACTCTCTGGTTCTTTTGAAGACAAGCCAAGATGTATCACTTCATCTGTAAATATTTGAGTATGTATAGAGATGTGTTTTAAAAATACAAATTTCAACATGCTACTCTTGCTTAAAATCCTTCAACAGCTCATTTCTCCCAAACCCTTTCGTTTCCCCATCTATGGAAAAGGCATGATAATAGACCTGCCTTCTAGGACTAGTTATCAGGCTCAGAACAGCACCTGGCCCAGAGCAAGGTGTCAGTGAATGTTAGCCGTCGCCATTATCATGACCAAAGTCATGTTCAAGATGATATTCAACTCCTTCGCTTGCTGGAGAGGCCCATTATCTTGGCCTGCCTGTGTCTCCAGCTTTCTCCCTTACCCTGTGCTTAGAAATCTTGAGCTACTTGAAATTTCCCTGAATAAGCCCAGCGATTTTTCTCCCCCATACCTTTGTTCTTGCTGATGGCTTCCTCCTTGCCTTTTCTTTTTCTGCCTTTCAAACACTGTGCATCTAGCAAGATGGAGATGGACTTCTATTATAGTACCTACTCCCTTTATTTATTGCATTTGTTTCTTTGTTTATAAGGTCTTTTTTTTTTAAAGATTTTATTTATTTATTTGACAGAGAGAGCACAGGCAGGGGGAGCAGTAGAGAGAGAGAGGGAGAAGCAGGCTCCCCACTGAGCAGGGAGCCTGACGCGTGGCTTGATCCCAGGACCCCGAGATCATGACCCGAGCCAAAGGCAGACACTTAACCACTGAGCCACCCAGGTGCCCCTATGTGGTCTTTTCATGGAAGATTTGAAGTGGCTTTCCAAAACACACAGTAAAGAGAAACAAGATAAATCAGTCAGGGTCTGGAACCATGAAGGTAAGACCGGAGAAATTAGAACCCAAATGTGTAGGCCATATGTGGTTACTAAAGGTGAATCGTAATTGTTTTTTCAATTTTTAGCCTAAACAATATGCAAATATATTTTTTGGAAAAAAACATATTTCAAGAAAAAGTGAAAGTCTTCTTTCTCCTCCTTATCCAAGGGGACCTCTATTAATAAATAGTCTGGTGTGCGATGGACTCTGAGAAACAAACTGAGGGTTCTAGAGGGGAGGGGGGTGGGAGGATGGGTTAGCCTGGTGGTGGGTATTGAGGAGGGCACATTCTGCATGGAGCACTGGGTGTTATGCACAAACAATGAATCATGGAACACTTCATCTAAAACTAATGATGTAATGTATGGGGATTAACATAAGAATAAAAAAAAATAAACTAAAAAAAAAAAAAATAGTCTGGTGTGTATCTTCCTAGTAGGTTTTTTGTTTTTGTCTTCAAATCAATCATGTGTTCAGATGCAAGAAACAAAACCTGGCAAATAGTGGCTTGAATCATAAGGACATTTATTGTTTAAGAAGTCTAGAGGTGGCTGACTGGCTCCGGGACCCATTCGGTGGCTCACCGAGGCCCCATCTCTGCTCAATGTGTTTTAGGTTCTCTTCGCTGGTTTCATGGCTGCAAAATGGCTGCTGTACCTCAAGTGCCACATCCTCACACAACATGAGAGCATCCCAAGCTGGAATGAAGGGGATGGGGAGAAAACAGTCTCTTCTTTTTTTTTTTTTTTTTAAAGATTCTATTTATTTATTCAACAGAGAGAGACACAGCGAGAGAGGGGACACAAGCAGGGGGAGTGGGAGAGGGAGCAGCAGGCTCCCCGTTGAGCAGGGAGCCCGATGCGGGGCCCGATCCCAGGACCCTGGGATCATGACCTGAGCCGAAGGCAGACGCTTAACCGACTGAGCCACCCAGGCACCCAACAGTCTCTTCTTTTATTTATTTATTTGAGAGAGAGCGCGAGAGAGCAAGCATGAGCTGGGGGAGGGGCAGAGGGACAAGCAGACTCCCCGCTGAGCGCGGTGCCCGACACAAGGCTCCATCCCAGGACCCCGAGGCCAAGACCTGAGCCGAAGTCAGATGCTTAACTGACTGAGCCACTCAGGCGCCCCTCTTCCTTTTGATCAAAGGAGAAAGTTTCTCCTAGAAGTCTCCCTGCAGACTTTCCCTCATGTTTCCTTGGCAGAATAGGGTCACAGGCTCTGCACCAATTACTATCAAAAAGGATGAATTTTCCATAAAACTGATCATGCTTCATCCCAGGGGCTGGCAGTGGGGACTGCTGTCCCTGAGCACATAGCTATCTGCCTGTTGCTTGGAAAACAGAAACAAAAACAAAAACAAAAAAAACCGCTAAGCATCTGTTTGCAGGAGGACGGTAGGCGGGGGGAGGAGTAGGGAATGACTTTTGGGAGAAAACCAACAGGTACATGCATGCATGCTTTTTATTTTTTGTTTTATTTTTCAACATTAATGGTCCCAGATTTTAATACTCTCCAACAGCTATTTTCATTTAATTTCACTTATCCGGCAAGCAGATGTGGTAGATAACGGATTCAGCTCATTCCTTGTAACTTTTGCGGAGTATCTCTGACTGAAGGGCACTTGGGTGGTGTCCTATCTTTTAGTATTGCAAGTAGCTGTCTTATACTGGTCTCTTTGTACACATGTGTCTTTCTCCACGAGAGATACCTGAAGTAGAACTGCTGCATAAACACACTGAAAAATTTTGATTAAACATTTTGATAGAAATTCTTCTCCCAAGTGTCTCTGACAATGACATTCCCACCGACAGTAAATGAGAGAGTTCCCTCCCCTCTGTCTCTCTGATAGTGAAGCAGTGATAAAAATGTTACCACTAGATACTATTATAACCTAATGAGTGAAAAACGATAGCTATTATTTTAGTTTGCTTGTACTGTAATTTTGATTTCGCCCATTGACATAAAGGGACGACAAGAGCTGTATCATTCACACTGTCTCTAAGAGAAGTTAATACTACTTCCTCAGAGAAGGCAGTCTCCCCTCCCTCCTTCCTAAGTATTTGTGAACACATTTCTCTCCTGTTACTACTTTATTCATCTTTGTCCCTCCAACATTTGGTTCAATGCTTGCTCCATATGTTAGATATATAATTGTATGAGCTTAAAAATATGACTTGATTATGGAGAGAACAAAGGGTAAATGTGGGTTAATAATGACCAGAAGCGCGGTTCCTGAATCCCCAACCAAGATACATGGATCGACTAAGGGTTTTTGTGCTGCTTTCGAATGTGAGAAGCCAATCTGGAGAATTAGAAATGATGAAACTTCTAAGGTATTTTGATGGTTTATACAGACAGCAGGTCAGAATATTTGGAATTGGGACTATTTTAGAGGTTAAATTGTAAAGTAGAACTTAAGAGGGAATCCTGAGGCATAAGGAGAGATGAACTATAGGTAGCCGGAGGCGAAGCTCAAGTCAGTAGTTTTTAAAATAGATGATGAGTTGAGAATAAACCGTGAAACTTTGAATCAGCCAGCAGCCGGCAAAGGCATTTCTCATTGACAGCTAAGCGGTGATAAGATCCCCTCATTGTAGGTCCTGCCTCCCCGTCAGAAAGCACACATGAGCCTGGCATAATAAAATGGAACAACATTTCCAGGACTTCCAATAAGATGGTATACTGTTATTTTATATGCCGCTGTTCTCCCCTCAAACCCTTGCTTCTTCAAACGTAATTCCTTCCTCCTGTTGCCTTCTCATCTGGATTTTCAGATCATCCATCCCCTTCCCTCCCCCACGCCCCGCATCTCAACCCCCAGCTTGAGCAACTGTGTATGCCAGGCACTATGTTCATGCTGGATTCCCAGCAGTCCTGGACGGATACAGTCCCGCCCTCCTGGAGGGAGAGTCGTACCTTAGGTGTGTGGTCAAAGGGGATGGACAGAGTGCTTTGGGAACACAGAGTGGGGAAATTTGACCTGACCCGACGGGTCCCCCAGGAGGCCATGTTGCAGTTGAGTTTGAAAGAGTGAGTAGGAGTCGGCCAGGGCAGGAGGAGTATATCACCCCCAGCCCTCCAGCCACTTCTCCCCGAGGCATGCCCTCCATGCTCTGTGGAATCCCCCAACCTCTTGGGAAGACTCCCTGTGCATTCCCTGAATTCCCTGACTGCTTCTCTTTATGTGGCATCCTGGGTCCTCCCTGGAGCTCCTGGGTCTCCCTTGGACCTCTCCCTCCTCTTTGATCACTCTGCCCTGCCCCGCCCCCCTCTGTTTGCTGAGAAAGGACGATGCAGTCACTCTTTTTAGGCAGTGCCCTAATATGACTTGGAAAGGTCATGGAGTAATCATTTTGTTTCATTTCCAAGTTTTGGATAACTTGCCTTACAACATTCATAAGGCACTTTAGCATTGAGTCCAACAGAGAGTAAGCTCTTGCAAAGTTATATTACTGCTATTATTATTTTTAAAAGACCGACAGAACATTGCACATTATAGGCACATCGTAAGAGCTGAGTCCCTTCCTCTGTCCCAGGGCCACAGGGCCCAGGTAGGGCAGAGAAGCTGTGACCATCAGAGTCATATGTTCAGTAGGGACCTTGGAGCTTGTTCGGTCCCAACAGTGGATGTCTAAGGTCACACAGCTTGTTAATGTCAGAGCAGACTGAGGACCAGGTCTTAATACTCCACCTGCATGTCATGCGCTCTCTACTGCAGTATCCCGTGCTCCGCAGTCACTGTGGGGACTCTTGGTGGGGCTTGCTGTCTCTTATCACCCGAAGGGTGACAAAGGCCTTGAGTCTGCACTCTGAGAAGCCTCCTCTTGTCTTCTCTGCAAAAAGTGGGCTGTCTCGTGCAGCCCTGGAAACTTTCTCCTTTGAGAGAGTTTTTGCTTGATAGAGCATCCGCTGGCTGCCTCTGGGGCAGGGGGTGGGATGTGGAGAACATACAACGGCCACTCATGCTATTTGCAAGGCTGTCCTGTCGTGAGGGTCGGGAGGACCTATATTCCTAGAGCTCCCTACGTCCCTTAGTCTTGACTTGGAGATGTCCTTGAAGCCTCCGTTCTGCTTTGCTTGTGGAGAAGACCGAGTGTCTTCTGTTGCCCAGTTTTAAAGACACGGGACCTTCTTAGGGATGTGCTCCAGGAGGCAGCATGGCGTCACAGTTAAGAGCCCAGAGCCCAGAGTCAGTCAACTTGCTTTTAAATAGCCCAGATCCTTGACAGATCCCAAGCCTCAGATTCTTCCCCTGTAAAAGAGAGACGACAACAGAGCCACTCCAGAGGCTGGTGGAGAATTAGGAGGGACGACAGCATACCAAGCCACGCCCCGCTGCCTGGCACATGGCAAGCATTCAATATATGCCGGTTATAATTATCTTCTCATGTGAATCTACAGCAGCCTCGAGAGGTAGGCAGGGCAGGTGCTATTAACCCTTTTAGACCCTGCGAAGGCTCAGTTTCGGAAACGTTAAATGACTTGATCTGAGGTCACAAATCTAGTAAATGGCAGTCAACACCCCAGACGTGCTGCCTCTGAGTTCAGTGCTCTTTCTACTCTTGGAATGGCCTTTGGAATGAATGGTATTTCCCTTGGGGACCTGCCTGACCCACTTTCTTTCTTTCTTTTTTTTTTTTTAAAAGATTTTATTTATCTATTTGACAGAGACACAGCGAGAGGGGGAACACAAGCAGGGGGAGTGGGAGAGGGAGAAGCAGGCTTCCCGCCGAGCAGGGAGCCCGATGCGGGGCTCGATCCCAGGACCCCGGGGTCATGACCTGAGCCGAAGGCAGACGCTTAACGACTGAGCCACCCAGGCGCCTCCTGACCCACTTTCATGTCTGTGAATTCTCTCTCTTTTCGGCTTCTCCTCCTCCTGCCAGAATTCTGCCTGGTGCTTGTCTCCAGAAACCCAAGGGCCAAACTTCCCCCCGTGGCTCAGAGACTGCCAGGACGGAATGCAGGTCTCTTTCAGGAGGGATCAGGAAGGGTACTCAGTGGCTGTGAGGCTGGTAGGATCCCCATAGAGAGGATGCGCTGAATTTTCAGTTGGGTGTTCACTTAGTTGTCTGTTGAGTGGAATTACTTCGAGTCCCTTCAAAGACCTATCGATATGTTCACGCATTCGAAAATTGCCAAGTCATTTAATTCTTAGACGTTGTAAAAATATATATATGATATTGCTGAAAAGATACTAATGAATTTTACACTGTTGCACTTTCTACAAAGGATAATTTCTCAGGCAAGGCCTCTGGGCTTCTTGCTTTTATATGTCACCAAGAACATTCCATTTTGTTCAGTAAATCATTGGGTTTCATCCGTCTTCATTGTTCGATACATTGACAGGGTAGATGCTAGCGTTTCCTTGTTCTCTTACCTCTGGAGTCCTAACTTCTGAAGTGAAAAGTTCTTTTACTTGTTGGTTAGGTGACTCTGGGTAAGTCACTGAACCCCTCTGAGCCTTTGTTGCCACATTGGAAATGATGATAATTATCTCACAGAGATGTGTAAAGGGTTCAGTGACAGGATGTCTAGAGTGCCTCCCACAGCCCTGTCCCTGACGTTCAGTAGGGGCTCGGTTAGCCTGAGTTCATCTTTATCTGGTATTTCTGGAGACCTTCACATTTATCCATCCGGAGCCACGTTCATTATTTTATTTTCTTTTGACCCTGTGAAGCACATGGGACGAGTATTAACTTGAAATATAGATAGATACGGTTAAATTGTCTTACAAAAACCTTTATCAGTTAATACCCTCATCGACCCTGTGTGAAAATCCCCAACTGACTATCTTTACTAAAGCATATCGTAGCTTTTTATTGAAAAAGAAAACACAGATATAAAAGGCCACACATAACAAATGCATGGCTTAATGAATTATTATAAGGTCAACACTGCCCAGGTCAAGAAATAGAATTCTGTGCCTGCTTCAGGGACCCCTCCACGTGCACTGTCCCAATCCAACACCCTCTCTCCCTATAATTAACCACTTTCCTAATTGGTATAGTAGCTATTTCTTTGCCTTTTTCCATTTTTATGCAAATGTGTGCTCCTGGACAATGGACAATGTTGGTTAGTCTTGCCTGGTTAAAAAAAAATGTGATATTTCTTTTTTTTTTTTTTAAGATTTTATTTTTATTTGAGAGAGAGAGAGAGCACGAGCAAGGGAGGGAGGCGGCATAAGGAGAGGGAGAAGCAGGCTCCCCACTGAGCCAGGAGCCCGATGTGGTGCTCAATCCCAGGACCCTGGAATCATAAACCTGAGCCAAAGGCAGTTTGCTTAACCGACTGAGCCACCCATGCGCCCCTAACAATGTGATATTTCTTGTAGGTTTCTTTCAATCTGTAAGTTCCTCCTTCATCCTCTTTTTTTCCTTTACAATTTATCTGTTGAAGAATTCAAGCTGTTTGACTTGCAGAGTTTTGCATAGTCTGGGCTTTGCTGATGGCATGATTGTGGTACAGTTAAGTATATTCCTTGGTAAACTGGTGGGTAGATCAGAGAGCGGATCAGAACTCAGGGTCAGTTTCTTCGGCAAAACCGTAGCTTGTCTTAGGCATGACTACAGGAGGTGCATAATGTCTGCTGGGTTTTCTTTTTATGCTTAAGTTCATTAAAAGTTGCAAAATGGTGATGTTCTAATTCCATCATTTCTTTTTCATTTATTAGTTAGAAAACTTTTATAGAGAGATACCCTCATTTATTATTTGGTTATCAAGTGTTGGTAACCAGTCATAGAGGAATGGCAGGTTAAATGCTGGGTTATTTCCCTTTATTGACCAGTTTTCAAAATGAGTTAGTTTCCTATCATCCTCTGATGGTTTCCAATCTTTTAAATATATATATATAATTATTACAAACCTACGATTTAAATGTTTGATGGGTTTAAATCCATTGCATTTATTGTCTTGGGCCAGTGGAAGCTTCTTCAAGTTCGTTCCTGAGTCCTTTAGACAAGCTCTAGTGGTTTGTTGTTGTTGTTTTTGCTCTATTGTTTTTTTTAAATTATTTCCTTGCTATTTGGTATGACAGATGTCCCAGGTTCATCTTGCATATTTCCTGCTCCAGACCTGGCAGGAGCCATTTCTCTGAGAATCACTGCTTTCTTTGAATGAGAAATTGCATTTCAGGACCATATACTCTGGTTGCCAGTGATGTTCATTGCTACTGAGGTTGGTTACTGTGTCTAAACATTTTCCATAGACGTTACTGGGGGTGGGGCGGTGAGTTTAGTGCATGTTGATAAGGTTGGTCTGTGTCTTTGTTGGAAGAGGTCACTGAGAGGACGTGACCCACCGGGTCGACCTGTGAGCTGGCTGGGGCAACCGGAGGCTCCTCACCCCCTCGCCTGTCCTTGGAGTGTGCCTCTGGCTTGCTTTCCCCGCACTGGGAGCTAGCTGCCTGCAGGACGCGGCCCGAGACAGCAGTGTGTTGCAATCGGGACGATGTATGCGTGGTTGAACCCCATGAAGCCTCCACAGAAGCTTTTCAGATTCTGGTGGGTGGAGGTGGAAGTCTATTCGTCTTGCAGCTGCCCAAGACCAGCCTGGGAAGCCAGTTCCCTTGCTTATTAACCCTGCCCCTGCCTCTCTGGAGCGGCCCGCCTCTTTCTCCCGGCTCTCCTTGCCCGCCCCGTCCAGGGGCCCGTTCAGCTCTCGTGCGGAAGCTCCCGAGTCACGAGCCAACAGCCTTCTCCTCTCGAAGGTCAGTTTTACCAGGTACAAAATCTTGGCCTCCTACTTCCATTTCTTGTGTACCTTAAATATGTCCCTCCTTTTCCTTCTGGCATAAAGTGTTGCTGTTGGAAAGTCTGGGAATAGCCTGAACTTCTTTCCCTTATGAAGTCACATGTTCTTATTTTCCAGATGGTTAAAGGAGTGTTTCTTTATTCTTCAAAAGTCCGGGGTAATGGTGTCAGAATGTCTTGGTGCTGGTCATTCGGGGTCGGTATTCTCAGGGATGACGTCTGCTCTTTCAATGTAAGGTTTCGAAAAAAAATTTTTTTTCATTTTCGGGAAGTTTCCTTTGTTTCTTTCGTTCTGTTAAGTGTTTTAATGTTTTAATTAATTAATTAATTTTAATTCCAGTGTAGTTGACATACGGAGTTCTGTTAGTGTCAGGTGTACAATATAGTGACTGAGGAAAGTGTTCTTGAATTCGACTTCGCAGTACCTGTTCTGTTCCCGTGTGTGGGTTTTCTTCTTCAGGAGCTCTACGCTCTGTCTGATATTCTTTGCCTGTCTTCGGTATTTGTCAGTCTTGCTTTTTTTTACCTATTCTTTATTTCTTTTTATTTTAATGCCCCCCCCGCCCCCCGGCTGCTGTTTCCACCTTCTATTTCTTTTAAGATACATGTTGTGTCTATCTGATCTTGTGTTCCCTCTGGTCTAGTCTTCATTTCTGAAACGGTGCTTTTCTTCCCTTTTCTGTTCTTTCCTGGGTTCTGTCACCTCAATTCTGAGTCTAATTCTGACCTATAATGTTATTTTATGTCTTGTTGTTTGAAAAATGTGTCTGACCTTGATTGGAACCAGCCACCGTTTCATTTTGTTGTATGGACATGCCTTTCCGGTGCACCGTGTCTCCTCGGTGTGGGGTCCCGTGCGAGAAGTAAGCCCTTGGCCTTCACGGTAGACCCCTTTGTTCACCCAGGCTTGGGCACGACCCCTCCCCATGGAGCTGCTGTTCTGAGATTGGCCCTCAGTGTCTCTTAGAGAACACCTGTGGCCTCTATCAGGGTGCTCGCTGCTTCTCTCCACTTCTCCTGATGGATACTCATAGTGCCGACAGTGATGGTCTTGTGGCCACTGTGGTTTGTCCCCACTCATTTGTACTTTGGGGTTCTTGTCACATTTTGATGTAAATGTTGCCCATTTCTGGCTTTCTTATCTAGCGTCTTCTTTTTTTTTTTTTAATTTTTTTATTCTTATATTATCCCCATACATTACATCATTAGTTTTAGATGTAGTGTTCCATGATT
The DNA here is from genome assembly GCF_054177405.1 of Leptonychotes weddellii. Taxonomy (NCBI): domain Eukaryota; kingdom Metazoa; phylum Chordata; class Mammalia; order Carnivora; family Phocidae; genus Leptonychotes; species Leptonychotes weddellii. The sequence goes on from NW_028021794.1 coordinate 10,932, forward strand.
CATTGTTTGTGCATAACACCCAGTGCTCCATGCAGAA
>NW_028021795.1:0-664 GCF_054177405.1 Leptonychotes weddellii
GCACCCAGGTGCCCCTAATGTTCTTCTTGTTATTTCTTCCAAATGATAGTATGACTTTGCAATCATTGCTAAGATGCCTCTCAAATGGTGAGAACATCAGAGAACACTGTCTAATGACATTGCAGATAGATTTGTGCTCATGTATGTTTTTGCATCCTAATGTCTACAGTTTTCCCTCAGCCGACTTGGCAGTATAACCAAGTCTGATCTGTGGTTACACTTTTTGCAAAACCAATCTTCCAGCTGGTGAGCCACAGGTAGCCATAAATTAATCTCCCTTAAATATGCCTCCTTTGGAACCTGACGGTGCCCTTTGTCCAGGCTGAGCCCTACTGTCTCCCCTTCAGGGCCCACTTTGCTCTTCCACCAGCAGGAACAATCCACTAGAGGGCACTCACGCTCCTCCCTGAATCCTTCTTGTCCACCTTTCCCATCTCCTGAGACAAATGCAAGTGTTTTCATTGCCACAACCCCCAACCCTCAAATACTCTTAAGATTTGCTCAGAATGAAGCTCCGGGGGGAAGAAATCAGGGTCCCCAGAGAAGAACCTCACAATGGAGGACATAGCCGAATGGACTGGGGACCTGGAACCAACCCCAGGTCCAAGGCATTGGAGAGGGGATGGTGCCAGGGACAGTGGGCAATGTAGGCTGGACACTCAGG
>NW_028021796.1:0-664 GCF_054177405.1 Leptonychotes weddellii
ATCCAGCTGTGGACAGTGCTTCTATTTCCTACTCTCCTACAGCTATATACTGCCAAGTCTAATTTGGGCACATTCTACACAAATAAGTAGGTAGAATAAGATAAGTTTAATTAAGTGAATTCTGAGACAACTAGAGTAGCCCATTTCTTTCGTCTTGAATCCCTAACTAAAACCAATTATTGAGTCATTGTTCTAGGCGTTATGTCCTCTCTTATCTTTTACCATCTTTGAGTCTCTACAATCTTTGAGCAGATTAAAAAGAGATCTAAGGGGTACTAATTTCATAGTGGTAGACATACTATAGAAAAAAGTTAGTACATAAAAATAATTGTCACTGAAATAATTTGTGGGCCAACCAATATAATAAGTAACATTACAAAAATAACATAGAAAAGGCTGAGACTGGTAAAGATTTTATGGCTGTCCTGATAAATCTTCTCCTTCTCCTCCTCCTTCTCCTTCTTCTTTTTTTTTTTTTTTTAAAGATTTTATTTATTTATTTGAGAGAGAGAGAATGAGAGACAGAGAGCATGAGAAGGAGGAAGGTCAGAGGGAGAAGCAGACTCCCTGCTGAGCAGGGAGCCCGATGCGGGACTCGATCCCGGGACTCCAGGATCATGACCTGAGCCGAAGGCAGTCGCTTAACCAACTGAGCCACCCAGGC
>NW_028021797.1:0-664 GCF_054177405.1 Leptonychotes weddellii
AGCTAAATTGGGTTAAACTGAGCTCACCTCTGAAAGTGCTACTAGGGACTGATGAGACAGAGAAGCATCCATGCCTCTGGCTGAAAGTTGCTCCTATAATTCCAAAAAACAGAGTTCGGTTAAAAACAGTATTTTGAAAGTGACCACCATTTCATATTTTCATCATATAACACAGTAACGAGAAGCTATAAATCACAGATGAAAAACTATACATGCATCTAAGCACTTTTTTTTTTTTTAAGATTTTATTTATTTGACAGAGAGACACAGCGAGAGAGAGAACACAAGCAGGGGGAGTGGGAGAGGGAGAAGCAGGCTTCCCGCGGAGCAGGGAGCCTGATGTGGGGCTCGATCCCAGGGCCTGGGATCATGACCTGAGCCAAAGGCAGATGCTTAATGACTGAGCCACCCAGACGCCCCAGCATCTAAGCACTTTTATGCAGCACGTGGGTCATTTCAAACAGTCACAGATCTGCCACAAGATGGGTGCACTGCTAAGAGTCTGGGCTTCGGGGCCTGGCTGCCTGCGTTGGAATCTGGATCCACTGCTAAGCAGCTACATGACTTTGGGCAAGTTACCTATCTTCTCCATAGTTCCCTTATCTGTAAAAAGGTAGGAATAATACTGTCTAGTTGTAAGGATGAAGGTCAACAAGAAATCTGA
>NW_028021798.1:0-663 GCF_054177405.1 Leptonychotes weddellii
TCCAGCAGCCCACAAGCCAGGGCACCCAATGCTTCACCTTCCAAGGACATCATCCACTACTGAAAATCCACATCTGAGACTTTCAACTCCTACTTAGGTAGAAAACGTTACTGGAGAAGCACAAAGCAATTCTCTTCAAGATCATGGCAAGTTTTTTTAGGGAACAGAAGAGACAGAAGAGGAAAGCCACTAAGTGGGCTGTTGCTGATTAAGTGGAGCATGACTGCCATGCCCACATTCCCATGTGTTTTAAAAATATCCACACGTGAGCGGTGCCTGGGTGGCTCAGTCAGTTAAGCGCCTGACTCTTGATTTCGGCTCAGGTCATGGTCTCAGAGTTGTGAGATCGAGCCCCACGTTGTCAGGCTCTGTGCTCAGTGGGGAGTCTGCCGGAGACTCCCTCTCCTTCTGTCCCTCCCCCCCTTTTCCTCCCCCCCAAATAAATAAATCTTTAAAAAAATATATATCCACACATGAGAAGTTTGAGATTTTTTTTTTTTTTAAGATTTTATTCATTTATTTGACAGAGAGAGAGAGAGAACAAGTAGGCAGAGAGGCAGGCAGAGGGAGAGGGAGAAGCAGGCTTCCCGCTGAACAGGGAGCCCGATGCGGGGCTCGATCCCAGGACCCCGGGATCATGACCTGAGCCGAAGGCAGCGGCTT
>NW_028021799.1:0-663 GCF_054177405.1 Leptonychotes weddellii
TGGTTCGTCTACCCCTCCGATTTCCCCCCCTTCATTCTTTCCCTCCTGCTACCTTCTTCTTCTTTTTTTTTTTCTTAACATATATTGCATTATTTGTTTCAGAGGTACAGATCTGAGATTCAATAGTCTTGCACAATTCACAGACACACACTTACTCTTATTGCATGCAATTCACTTCATATTTCCTAGGCCAGTCTATCCCATTTTATTCCTTTAGGAAAAAAAAAAAAATCTGCCCACCACTACTGTTAAAATAACATTATATTAAGGCTCATGGGCCAAGAAAAATTAAACCCCTCTGGAGAACATGAAGACACCCAATTTATAATGACTTGGGGCTTTCTGCAAGATGCTATGGGAAGTGAAGCTCTGTGTACAGTAATAATAATTGGGGTTTTTTTTTTTAGTAATAATAATTGTTGAGCATCACTAGTATCAGCTACAGTCATGGTCAAAAGTGTTTACAAGCATGACCTCTGTGAATTATCACAATAATAATGTAATATGGATACTGGTATCTCCGTTTTAGAGATGAGGAAATCAAGGCCAAGCACATATGCATGTTCCGCTTCTAGGGACAGAAGAGTCATCTAGGAGCTACAGGTCCGGTGCTTACTTGGCTCATGGAAGGAGAACAGCCATGCTTACTGAATACATTTGCTT
>NW_028021800.1:0-663 GCF_054177405.1 Leptonychotes weddellii
CTTTTTGATGGGGTCTTTGTCTGGTTTTGGGATCAAGGTAATGGTGGCCTCATAAAATGAGTTTGGAAGTTTTCCATCCATTTCTATTTTTTGAAACAGTTTCAGAAGAATAGGTATTAATTCTTCTTTGGTAGAATTCCCCTGAGAAGCCATCTGGCCCTCGGCTCTTGTTTGTTGGGAGATTCACAAGCTAATTTCTTAAGGTCAAGGTCAAGTCCTTCCTATCCTTCTCCTGGACTCTTGGCTGATAAGCTAGTCCACAGCGATGTGCCCCCCACATCCCACCAGCTCTCTCTGAACTGTTCTGGCATTGAGCCTGAGCTAGCTGGAAACTTCATTTTGTTTTGTTTTATTTATCTCTTTTCTTTTTTTCTTTTTCCTTTTTGGTAGCTCCCATCACACCACCTGAATTTAGAGCCACTTGAGGACCAAAACCTGGCATGTCTTAATACCTGGTATGCTTATACAGCTGAGAAAGCTCCTTGGGATGATCCACCCATGACAACACAGCCACCTGTGCTGCGGTTCCTGTGTCTTGAAAGAGGAAGCCAGTGACACAGATTTATAAAGAGTCTGTCTCTCACTAGAACATTGGCACTTGTGGGCCAAAGAAAGCTTTTTATACATCAAGTGGTACTGCTTGGGGCTTGCAAATGGGGGGCT
>NW_028021801.1:0-663 GCF_054177405.1 Leptonychotes weddellii
GGTTTGGGCGGAGTTGCCCTGCGCCCCTGTGGTGGGGGATGGGCTCAGTGGGAATCAGTCTTTGGGGCTTTTGTTCTCTGGCGCCTTTCCCTGGTGGCTTTCCGTGTCTCTTCCGAGAATCAGAGCAGAAGAGACTGTTTCCAACCCTCTGCCTCAGAGCAGAGAGACCTCAGTCTGTTCTTCAGTGAGCCCTCCAGGCCACACTGTCTCCGTTTCTGTCCGTGCTGCTATAAACTGCAGCAACCTGGGTTGTGCACCCCTCCGCAGCGCCCCCAGTCCTGCCTCCAGGTCGGGGCACGTCTCTGCCCTTTGTGCTTCTAAAACCGCCAGTCGCTCCCAGTTTGTGGGCGCGCGCGCGGGCGCACGCGCGACTTCTCCGCTCGGGGTTCCCACCCCGGGCATTGCAGTTCACCGGCGCGACCCCAGCGCACCGGGTTTCCATCTGGGAGGCTGCAGTTCACGTGCACACGACCGTCGCTCCGGGTTTCTGACTGGGGGGCTGCGGTTCGGGTGCGCGTGACCCCGCCCATCTGGTTTTCCACCCCAGGGGCTGCCCTAAAGTCCTTTCCCTGCTGATACCGGTCTGAGAGTCTGTTCCCCATCCCCAGTGCAGGAGGCTGTCGCTCACCGGCGGTGTAGGATCCTCATGGCCAGGCTCCCTCC
>NW_028021802.1:0-663 GCF_054177405.1 Leptonychotes weddellii
ATCATTAGTTTTAGATGAAGTGTTCCATGATTCATTGTTTGTGCATAACACCCAGTGCTCCATGCAGAATGTGCCCTCCTCAATACCCACCACCAGGCTAACCCATCCTCCCACCCCCCTCCCCTCTAGAACCCTCAGTTTGTTTTTCAGAGTCCATCGTCTCTCATGGTTCGTCTACCCCTCCGATTTCCCCCGCTTCTGAATGTTCATGGCTTTAAAATGACTTGACAGTCTGTCTACAACATGTCCTGAAAGGGAGGTGAAGCTGTGTCTCCATGCATTACTGGTGATTAATTGATTTGCTGATGGAGCTAGGTAACCTTTGTGACCAAATTGAGAGAATGGCTCAGACCTGAGCAATCAAACCAGCCATTAAGAATCCTGCCTCGTTCCCAGGCCTGCTGTACCTCGGCATTCCTGGGGAGAAAAATGAAAGGGAAGGAGGTTTAGCCATAAATGCAGGGGACGTGCAATCAGGCTGGACAAAGGTTGGCGAGGTTGAGGACTGTTCATTGCACTGGTGATCTGTGACTTTCCCTAACCCCCTCCTGGGTTAAATACAGGGGAGCAAAATGCAAAGTGACATGGGGGCTCGGAGACCAGGAGACACCGGGCAAGGTGCCTGTCCCGCCATCTCCCGCTGCTGCAGATCTCAGCACAGCA
>NW_028021803.1:0-663 GCF_054177405.1 Leptonychotes weddellii
TAGTTCCAATTTTGAAATTGGTGTGGAAAGTTATCTTATTTAAATAGAAATCCTTATTAATGCCAGTCATCAAGTTCAGTTCTTATGCCATTTTCCACACTTCCCTTGACATCCTCCTGTCCTCTGTATGTACTGCAAGATAATGACAAGTCTAGTAATGTCTCACATTTCTTTATAAAACGAAAAGAACTTGGCTTACCCATTGAACCACGTTAATGGTTAATGGAACTGTGAAATTTGCTTTTCTTTGATCTTGATAACACTTACTGTACTTATTTCCTTTTTGTCTATTCCAACATGTACTATGATAGCTGTGCATATAAAATTTGGACTCTTGGGCGCCTGGGTGGCTCAGTGGATTAAGCATCTGTCTTCGGGCTCAGGTCATGATTTCAGGGTCCTGGGATTGAGCCCCGCATCGTGCTCCCTGCTCAGCAGAGAGCCTGCTTCTCCCCGTCCCTCTGCTCTTCCCCCTGCTTGTGTGCTCTCTCTCTCTCTCTCTGTCATATAAATAAATAAAATCTTTAAAAAAAAATTTGGACTCTTGAGAGTATACAGAGAAAATTTTGTATTATGCTTTTTTAAAGAAGATTTTATTTATTTATTTGAGAGAGAGAGAGAGAGTATGAGTGGGGGGAGGGGCAGAGGGAGAAGCAGACTCCC
>NW_028021804.1:0-21091 GCF_054177405.1 Leptonychotes weddellii
GGGTATGTGCTATGGTGAGTGCTGTGAATTGTGTAAGACTGATGAATCACAGACCTGTACCTCTGAAACAAATAATACATTATATGTTAAAAAAAAAAGAAAGATAGTAGAAGGGAAAAATGAAGGGGGGAAATTGGAGGGGGAGACGAACCATGAGAGACTATGGACTCTGAGAAACAAACTGAGGGTTCTAGAGGGGAAGGGGGTGGGGGGATGAGTTAGCCTGGTGATGGGTATTAAAGAGGGCACATATTGAATGGAGCACTGGGTGTTTTACGCAAACAATGAATCATGGAACACTACATCAAAAACTAATGATGTAATGTATGGTGATTAACATGACATAATAAAATAAAATTACAAACAAAAGAAAAAAAGAATTGCATTCTTTTAGAAATTATAATGAATTAAATAAAATCAGTCTAACATTTGATATTAAAAAAAAAAAACCATAAAGATGTATCATCTTACCACCTGTCAGAAGGCTATTATCAAGAAGACAAGCTATATCAAGTGTTGGTGAGGATGTGATGAAAAGGGAACACTTGTGCACTGTTGGTAGAAACATAAATTGGTGCAGCTACATGGAAAACAGTATGGCAGTTCCTCAAAAAAGTGAAAATAGACCTACCACATGATCCAGCCATTTCACTTCTAGCTATTTATCTGAAGAAAATTAAAACACTAATTCAAAAAGATATATACACCTCTATGTTCATTACAGCATTATTCACATTAGCCAAGATATGGAAACCACAAAAGTATACATTGTGGGTGACTGAGTAAAGAAGATGTGATACACACACACATACGCACACACACACACACACTGGAATACTACTCAGCTTTAAAAACAAATTAAATCTTGCCATTTGCAACAATGTGGATGGACATCATTGAGGGCATTATGAGAAATGAAATAAGCCAGACAGAGAAGGACAAATTCCATATGATTTCACTTATACATGAAACCTAACAAAACAAGCAAATGAAACAAAACTCATAAATACAGAGAATACATTGGTAGCTACCAGAGGGGACGGAGGGTGGACAAATGAGGAGAAGGAGGTCAAGAGGTGCAAAATTCCATTCATAAAATAAATGTCATGGAAATGTAATGTACAGCATGATGAATATAGTTATTAATGTTGTATTGCATATTACATAACTTTATATGGTGATGGGAGAAACTAGACATTGTGGTGATCATTTGATAGTATATACAAATATCAGATCATTATGTTATATACCTGTAACTAATATAATGTTACACTGTCAATTGTATTTCAATAATAAATAAAAGAACAAATGAGAAAACTTAAATCACATTTGTGTTGCGATATAAAGGATGAATAAATGCATTTCCCCTAATAAAAAAAAAAATTCCATAGCGCATCCTTAGTGGGTAGAAATAAAACTGTTTGAGCTTGTTTTAGTGATGGAAGCTGACTTAGAATGCTGTATCTTGCAACAACATGGATGAATCTCAAAAATTTTTGTTGGGTAAAGGTAGTCTTATCAAAATAGTGTGCACTGTATGATTCCATTTACATGAAGTTCTGGAAAGGACAAAACTAATCTATGGTCAGAAAAAATCTGAAAGGTAGTTGCTTCTAGAGGATGAGGGTGAGGATTGACAGGGAAAGGGCATGAGGGACATTCTGGGGCATGTAATTTTCCATATATTGATAGGTGTATATTTTTGTCAAAACTATGCATTCACTGTATGTAAATTTCACCTTATATTGAACGCTGGTTAATGATATTTGTGAGAGAGGAAAAACTTTTCCTTTACGCTCTTAGGTTCGTGACTGAGGTCAGCAAATTAAACTGACTAAAGTCAGATTAACTGGGGTGGGAAATAAACATTTTATTAACATTTTACACATGAGGAAATAAGTGAAACTCAAAGAAGTAGTTAGACTCAGGGACTTATGTACCTTTTTAAAAAAGTTTAGGTTTGAGGGATGATAGATTATAAGAAAGTAATTACAGGAAACTGATGGAAGTTAAGGGATATTTTGGTAAGGTCTGTTTATGCAGACTAATCTCAGTGCTGATTCTTCATCTCTGGCAACAAACATTGCTCTTTTCTTCCTGGTATGGGAGAGACAAACCCTAGGAAAGGGAAATTTGTGCCCTGCTTTTAGGCAGAAAAGGGGAGAGAAGAGAATTCTTCATACATTTCTTGATTCTCAATTGACTTCAGCTCAAAATAATCCTTATTCCAAGGTGGCGTATTTTGGGGTGACATATCCTGATCTGCTTCAATATGCATGCTAAAACATTTAGAGGGAAGTATACGGATAAGTGAAGTTTACTTTGAAATGCATCAAAAATAAGATGGATTGAGGGATATATGGAGGATTAGATAGTCAAATGGATACGTAATTTTTTCAGGTTATGGTTAATGGTAGAAGCTAGGTAATGGGTATATACGTGTTCATTTGTAAAATTATTTCAACTTTGCCAAATATTTGCAAATTTCCATAACAGTGTCAGAAATCATGTTGTGTCCCCTAGTAGAGCCCCTACAGTCCAGGGAAGGGCATCTCACTGGGCCCCCTCTGTAAGATTGCACTGCTGGCAAGACCCACAAGCCCATCCCACAACTTCTCCGAGTCCAGTAGTATCTCCAGGGATTCTGCATTTTTCTGGAGACTCACATGGTCCTTAGTGGTCTCTGACTTGGACTTCCTGCTTCTTGTGAATTCCCATCTCTACTTCGTAACCTGTGGCTTTGTACCTTCACTTCACACCCACAGAGAGCTGGAACTAGCCCCTTGCCTTTGACTTTCCTTGAAAACTCTCTGGGCAGAAACTCTCCTGAAGGTCAGGAGGAACAGAGAAGGTTTGCATCACTAACTTGCAGATGCCGGGGGCTGAGGGAAGGGAAAATGGGAAGGTACTGTCAAAGGCTACGATGTTACAGTTATGGGGGACGAACAAGTCCTAGAATCCACCGTTCCGCACAGTGCCTGTATTTACAGTAGTTCCCTCTTTTCCGCTGTCTAGCTTTCCATTTTTATCTGCAATCAGCTGGGTCCAGAAGCAGATGATCCTCTTTCTGGCTTATTGTCAGAAGGTCAGTCGTAGCCTAATGCTGTGTCACAACGCCTATCTCATTCCCCTCGCTGTCTCTCATCATGCGGGCATCTTATCATTTCCCATCATCACAAGAAGAGGGCTGAGCACAGCAGAGTAAGACATTTTGTGTGAGAAAGACCATATCTTTTATTACTGTATATTGTTTTAATTGTTCTATGTTATTGTTATTGGTGTGAATCTCTTACTGTGCCTAATTTAAAAATTAAACTTTGTCATGGTATGTATGTCTAGGAAAAAACATAGTACAGATAATGTTTGGTACTATCCATGGTTTCAGGCACCCACTGGGGGTCTTGGAATGTATCCTTCCCAAGTAAGGGGCGACTACTGTATACTCAAAAATTTGCTGGGGTGCCTGGGTGGCTTAGTCGGTGAAGCATCTGACTCTTGATCTCAGCTCAGGTCTTGATTTCAGGGTGGTGAGTTCAAGCTCCATATTGGGCTCCACGCTGGGTGTGGAGCCTACTTAAAAAAAATAGCTAAAAAGGTAGTTCTTTTGTTGAGTGCTATTACCATTAAATAAATAAATACAATGGGAGGAAACTTGTGGAGGTGAAGGGTATGTTTATGACATTGACTGTGGCAGTGGTTTCATGGGTGTATACGTATCTACAAATTCATCAAGTTGTACACATTAAATATGTACAGCTTTTCACATGTCAATCATACCTCAGTAAGGTGATTTTAAATTTAAAAAATAGAGAAACACGGGAAATAAATTTTCATAATATATTTTCTTTAACCCGAAGTATAGGAAATTTCCACAGGTAAACAATATAAAAATTATGAACAAGATACTCCACAATGTTCTAAAAATTCTTCTTACCATCTTAGTAAGTCTTTAAACCAGCATGGATTTTAAAGTTACAGCTCATCTCCATTCTAAGTAGCCACATTTCAAGTGCTCGTTGGCACATGACAGTGGCTACCAAATTATAAAGCACAAATCTAGAAGAATTCTGCTTCTGGCTTTTAAAGAGAAAGAGAGAGAGAGAGAAAGTGCACATGTGTTTCCTGTGGCATGTACTTATAGAAGAAGTTGACAGATATTATCCAGGGAACAAAAGTAACCAGGCTTCCTTTGGGTTTTAGGAAGGATTCCCTTCATAGCTCAGTTCACAGCTTCCTGGGAGGGGTACACGCATAAGCACAGAAGCTTCCTGGGGGCGGGGGGCAACATTTAAGGTTCAATATTGTCATCATGCCTCTGATGGACTGAGATGACTTGGTGTAAGAAATCTGGCCTGCAAGGACACCAGGAGCCCCCAAAGTCCCCTATAGCACAGGATAAAGGAAAGTCTAGAATGTTCCTTGGTTCAACCTCAGGGCCTAGATTGTGAAGAAAAAAGACTCCTGCTCACAGCTCTTGATGATGTTGGAGAGGCTACCTGTATGAGCTTCCATTGGGGAAAGAGTGTGCGTGTGCGTGTGCGTGCGTGTGTGTACTAAAGACGCCACATAGCTATAAAGCTGCGGAGGTGGAGATGACATCCTCGGTGTTACTGAGTGATTGCAGCTCTGTGGGCCAGAGGCTTCCTTTAGCAAAGCCTTGAGGAATCGCTGACAGGACAGTGGCCGCAGCCGAGGGCTCGGCCACCAGGGCAAACCCCCCCACGGACAGGGAAGGCCCCGAGTGCCAGGAAGCTGGGTTCCGGGGACGGGGACGCCCAGCCTGCCGGGACAGGCACTTCTAGGCTTGCTGCTCTGAGTGTGGTCTACAGAGCAGTGCACGGCCATCCCCTGGGAGCCTGTCAGATGTGCTGAGTCTCGATTTCACTCACACCACCTGCATTTCAGTCAAGTCCTCGGTGCTTCACACGCACGGAAGTTTAAGAGATTCTGCTTTGGTGCATTGCCCACTTTTCTCTAGAAGACTCTCAACACCAGAGCTGACCTCTGGGTTTCATTTAACACACAGGAGATCAGGGAGAAAAAAGCTTTCCTGGGTTTGGCATCCAAAGGGGGTGGGGGCTCTTAGGGATTAAATTTAATGAGTAAAAGTAATGTGATCTAATGTGCACCCTAAGCCAATGAAGTGGGACATCTCTGTTACAATACCAACAATCATATTGTTCTACACTTGAATCCAAAATATTAAAAATAAGAATGCTGAATCAAAAATATGTTAACGTATCTTTATGTCATACCTATTACCTATATTATCAGAGACAGCTGGTTGTCTATCATCCTGTGGAGAGCCGTGGCTTGGGTATTCGGGCAGAACTTCAGGTGTGAATGGTGAGCGTTGAAGGATGAACATAATAAGAGGGGCGGAGTGACGGAGGGGAAGAGCAGCAATAGATCAAGAGCAAAGGCTCTGGGTCACAGAGGGAACCCTCAGCTTCCTGTGGCCACCTGCCCAGCGGACTCTGTGTCTGTCCTTTACAGACACCCCAGAGTCTGTACCTCCTGAAAGATGAGCTGTCAAGGGGTAAAGGAAGCATCGGACATTGGTTCACACCAAGGGAGATAGAAATGCCTCCATTCAGCTCTTCATTCAAAACACCATGTATTGAGGGCCTTCTATGAGCACAGTGCAGGGAGAGGCATTGGGTGGCAGGTAGGAGCTAGAAAGTGCTGGACTACCTCTGTCCTGTGAGAGCTTGCAACCAAGTGCTGAGGTCAAACTCCAGGTAAAGCAACACTGGACAGGTGTGAAAGGCTCACATAAGAGATGGAGGTATGGGTACCACAGGAATGTTTCAGGAGAGATCCATGAGGCACATCATTAGAATTGAGACTCACCTATTATATCCAAGAAGAAAAAGAAATGTAATCATCTTTATTCATATATTCACTGTCTCTTCCTCAGGCATGCAATTACCCATGCAGCAGAAATGCGTAATTATCATTGCTATCAACATCTAGCTCATATTAAATGTCAAGAGCAGATTGATTAAGAAAAAAGATCACAAGGCTGTCAAACTGAGTCTCTCTCAAAAGACAGAAATGAAAGCAATCTCTCCCACAAGGTATCTTTCCTGGAGGAGAACAGGGCCTGTAGCCAGCAGTTCGGCTTCGAAGTTTGAGAAAGATCCTCTTCTGACCCAGAGGGAACTCTAAAATTGACTTTGTCATTCTAAGCTGAGGTCCCTATCCATGTTTGGGAAGAAAGATTTATCAACAACACACTACAGCATTGTTGCCACTTAGTCTAAAGTCCTGTCGAAGCTCCACCTTAAATGATTTCAGTGACCAAAAGTTTAGATCCTAAAACCCTCAGGACAGAGATGGTAACCAGAGATGGTTCTCCGGTCAGGGTTCTCTCTTCTAGCTAACATGTCTCTGGGGGTTGGGTCAAGGCTGCACTCTCTATAGGCACGGGGACAGTTTCATTGTCCCTGACTATGGGTTGGGAGCCCCCATCCTCCCAGTGAGGGACAGTCAGCCCCTCGGTCCTGGGACCAGGGTGGCTCGGCCCAGGCTCTTCCCAGGCTACTCTGTGCCGCTCTGTGCATGCGTGGAAGCATCTTGTCTGCCCACCCTGCTTCTCATCTCACCTGCCAGCCACATGCCCAGTGGATGTTCTTGTGCTTCTTTCTTCCCAAGGAAATCACATGAGCTCAGGGTACAGACAGAAGCCACCACAGCCTGAATGTGCTGCTATTTCTACAAGACTTGTTTTAAACCCAAGAAGCCAAATACACGTGAAGTGTTCTATTTCTCTGAATACAATGATAAAATCCCATGTATACTTTTGATCATGCCACCCAAAACACCCCTCAGTTAGGGAAGGGCTGATTGCTGCTCGAGTAGGAACCATTCCTTTGTAAGGGATGGGCCATGGGATTACAAACAAATAAGAGATAAAATTTAAGTCAGGCTGAAATGATGATGACAGAAGAATGGACATCTAAGAAGGTGCATGATAAAGCAAGAATAGGAACACAGTGATGGCAGAACCTACGTGATGGGCATATGGCTCGAATGAATTTCCTAGGGCTGCCACACGAAGTACCACAAACTAGGTGCCTTTAAAAGAAGAGAAATCTGTTCTCTCACAGTTCTGGAGACTAAAAGTCCAAGAGGAAGGTGCCAGCAGGGTTCACGGCTTCTGAGGGCTGGGAAAGAAGGATAATTCCAGACCTCTCTCCTTGACTTAGAGACACAGAGTCTTCTCCTGTGTCTTCCCTCTAGACCTGCCTGTGTCCTAACTTCCTCTTCTTATAAGGACACCAGTCAAACTGGATTAGGGCCCATGCTCATGAACTCATTTTAACTTAATTTCCTCTTTAAAGACCCTCTCTCCAAATACAGCCACATTCTGTGGTTACTGAGGGACTGAAGTTCATCATATGATTTTATGGAGACACATTCAGCCCATAATATGGGTGTTTACTCTAAAATTCTTCCAACTTTGCTATGTATTTCCACTTTTTCATAATAAAATTTCAAAAAATGTTTGAATCGGGCAAATACATTTCTTGTTTACAACTCTTCTGAGCAGTCTGGCCAAGGAGGAAACCATAATCCCCAAGAGAAGCTTGACGTCCATAGATTCACATGCTGCGTGTCCGCCCTTTTCCCTGGGCAGAGATTAGAAGACCGGCTGCAACAGTTCATTTAAAATGGCTGCTAAAAATCTCATAACACTTGGCTAAGTGTCTTAGTACCTCTGGATGGTAAACACAGACAATATCGATTGCCATCATAGTCGGGGACCTCAGTGCCTTAATCTCTAGTGAAACTCTTCAGTGAGACTCAGCTCACTCTCAAACCTCCAACAACATTTACCAACAGAAGGCTGCACGTGGGAAGACCTGAGGCATAGGGGGCGGGTCGGGGGGGGGCATGAATCTCCTAAGGATCAGCCGGTGGGGCGTCTGTCCTGTATCCCCTCTGCAAAATAGAAACAAACCTCAAGCCATCCCAAGGAGTAGAGATAAACAGCTTTGAGCAAAATCAAATGGATGCAGGTTAAGATCCAATTAGTACCCAGAGCAATTTACAAGTAATAAAATTGGCACTTACGAATTTTAAGTGGAAATTTTAAGTTTATGGAAATTCTAAAATTATGGCAGGATTAGAGAAGCTGGGGCAGGGGAGAGAGAGGAGCAGGCTGTTCAGTGCTCCCACTGACTTTCAACATTGGCACGTCCAATAAGCGTAGTTAGGTCTCCTTCGATCTGTTTCAATTCCTCAATAAAGAGTGATGGGAACGGAAGTGTAGTTATTGCTTTTTTTTTTCCATATAGCTCATCACAGACGCTAATCATAGCAGGCACAGAGTGGACACACTCCACGGTTACTGCAGAAGTCTCAGAGAGTGATGGGGAATGCGGGGAGTCAGAGCTTGACTGCTGCCCTGGTCATCAACTGGTAGTGACCTTGAGAAAGTCGCTTCTTTCTGCTGTAGCTGGATTCTCTGTTAATTGAAGATGACAGTTCTAATCTATGTTCCAGGAACGCTGAGAGGGAGGAAAGGCTCAAAATATCCTGCATGTCACTGTTTATGACATCCCAGGCAATGAGGTCCATGGGCTACACCGGGCGTGGACGACATTTCTGGAAAAAAAAAAAAAAAGTAAGAAGAGAACTTTTAACACATGGAAGTTTAACATACCACTTAGGAAACTTTGAGACAAGATGGCATTACCTTAGCCTCACACTCAGCCATTTGATTTGGTTTTTAAGTACATTAAAAACACACACAAATGAGCTGATCAGGTCTTAGCAGGAAACAGATGTCACCCTCAAATTGTGTCATTGAAGAAGTTTAATAAAACGATTATTTGTAAAGATGTAGCATGGTGTTGAGGATCACAAGGGATAGAACAGCACCTGGGGGCACCTCTGGGACTGAAGGAGCAAGAAAAGAGGGTGGCTCATAGCAGGGGCCACCAGAGAGAAATTGTGTCATGGTCCAAGGTCACAGACCAGCCAGAGGTGACACTGGTCAGAATAAATGCCCCAGCTTCCTCTGTCTCCCATCCCATCTCCTACGGCTGATGCCCAATGGCCAAAATCAATAGCGGGGAGAGGGTCAAGACACCCAATGACCCATCCATGCAGGCCAGCCTCGTGGGCAAGGAAGGAGGGCTCCATGGTCAGTGCCAACAGTGACGTCCACTGTGTGGTTAAACACTCAAGTTCCACAGTCGGACTGCATACAACTAATCTGGGCTCCTCCACTTATACGAGTTATGTGAGTTACACAAAACCTTCTGTAAACTGCCGATCATAATATGACGGAGTGAGCCAAAAATAATTGAACATTTCCAAAAATTGTTCCTCAGCAACTAGGAGGGAGGAAGGAGTTGAAGCTGCTAGCCTGGGATCCATTCACTCACTTTGTTGAGAGATGCCCTGGTCGAAGCTTCTTGTCTGCTAAACAAACTAAAGGTTTCTGTTCAGAGGAAGGGACTTTATTTAGTGGATGCCATTAGCAGGGTGCCCTGACTAATGAATAACTTTCAGTAAATAAGCCCAGAATCTCTGAAGCCAGGCTTCCTGAAGAGAATGTCACATAAGCTCAATCTCTAGGGCATAACACGGGATGTTTTTGCGTTGAAACCCTCCCTGCTGTGTGGATCCCCCAGAACTTGACGTGGAGCCCATCTATTATTCTTCGCCAGACAGTGTGGGTCTGACAAGGGAAGAAAACCCCTGGGAGCTACGTGGGATGTTCTAGATTTCTCTCTGCTTCATCTGAGGCGCTGGATTGTCTGCAGCCCAGACATTACTGGTAAAGCTTGGTACAAGGTAAGATCTCTCATTCGGGTGAGGCTGATCAGAGCCAGGGATGAGAGGGAAGGAGGTGAAGCAAGGTGCTAGGGAGGGCTGAGGGAGGCACTCACCCATAGCATCGTGCATATGTAGGTGGGCACCTGGAGTGAGAACCTTCTTCAGTTTTACCTCCCGGCACCTGTCCGGCGCCTACCTCGTGCCGCCCTAGCCTGTCCTCAAGGTTAGTCTGTTAGTCCTGTAATCGTGCAAATGCTCAGTAGACGCCCCTTGTGTGGCAAGACTCACATCAAGCCCATTGTCTTGTTCCCTGGTGATTAATGTGTGCTCAGAAGAGGGGCAAGGCCAGCTCTACCTGCAAATTCCCAGGCCCCACCTCAGACCCGCCGACAGATTCATTATCTGCATTTTAACAGTGTCACAAGGTGAGTCGGATGGATTTTAAAGCCCAAGATCGTCTGCTTTGATTCCCTGTGAACTTGTGTGACACAGCAGGGTCATGGTTGAAGTGGCAGCCACGTTTGGTTCCTTGTCTGAAGGCGGGGCGGGAGGTGATATACAGTGCAAGGTATATATATCCAGCGGCTTTTGACAGTTTTCATATACGAGCTGGTCTCCAAGAAATATGTTTTTCAAAGCGCTCAGTCCTTTTTGTATTTCTGTGTACCTAACCCAGAGGGCCGTTATGGGTATCCGAGGGAAGACAGGCAGGACTCCTGGAATGGCACCTGTGCTTGGAAAGCCATCAGTAAGTGTTAGCTCTTACTATCCTATGTGAGTTCTACACAGGAAGAAAGAAAGAAAAGAAAAAAAAACCCGAGTTACATATTCCACTGATTTGCAGGAATAAATTGAGAAAATTGAACTATTAAGTGTTCTTGACCTCCGACTCCAAAATCAAAAGCTGTTCATCCTATTTCCAAATTGATCTGCAGATCACTTGAAGAACCATGAGGCTAAGGAACCAAACACAGTTAAGGAAGATGCACCATGACTGGGGACGCCTCGTTATTTGTTTACACTGGATCTGAGGATTATTGATCTACAAAGGGGATCTGGTGTGTGTCAGGGCTCACTGGCTGATCAGTCTGTACCAGAACGAAAATTCACAAGGGGGAGATTTCATGCCAGGTCTTGATTTATAAAAGTTCTTCTAGGCAGTGGAGGAGAGAATATCCTGGCTCTCTCTAGAGAAAAGCCATCTACGACCTACCGAAGGGATAGAATTCTTCAAGTTTGGCCATAACCAAGCAAAATAGAGCAGCAAACTCTATTTTAAAATTAAAGTCTACATGTATCTATTCTATTGCAAATTTCTTGCATCTGGTCTTTTACGACTGTGGAATTAACAGAAGGTTAAAACTGTCATGTCTAATTCATTTATAATTATGTTCAACGAGTGGAGTCAGGACAGAGCGAATGGTGGTGAGCATAATGTTTTACAATTCTTCACTATCAAACTTTTAACCCAAATCCCTGGATATATAATTAACAGCTCAGACAAGTTCTGCTGCTGGTGTTTTAGAAGGTTTTCCTCAAAGAGCTCTGAGGATCAGTCAGGGTTACGTGTGTGTTTACCGCCTTGTGATTATAAGACCCACTGGTCCTCAAACGATGGCAACAGCTTCATAAAGTCAATGTCAAAGCTGATAAACACTCTTTAAACTGTGAATTGCTGAGAGAATGAGCAATGCTTCAAATACCAGTTGGTGAACTTTAACCTTGATATTAATTGCATGTGAAACAAAAACCCTTGATTTTCAGGAAACTGGCTTGAAAAATCACATAGTAGATTCCCATCAGTTCCTTTCCCTGCTGGGAGGGATCACAGTGCTGCCCCTGACCAATGACTCCCAACTCCGCACAAAAAAGGGGTGACTCGCATAACAAAGGGGCGCTTTAGACAGGAAGGTCTTTACAAGGAACGTGGCTCTGATAGCAAGTGAGATGTGTTCAGTCTTGTGTGTTAATATGATATTAAGAAAAAGATTTTCTAAGAAAGACACAGGATAGTCTCAGAACCTAAAAACCAGAAGACTGGAGTGACATTGAGGGAAGGTGTGAGACCAAGCCAGTTCCTGGGAAAATTTCACTAGTTTACAACAAACTTAAAAAAAAAAAAAGGTTGTGAAATATTCTCGCTGGTGTTCAGGTTTGGAGTTCAGTTTTGAACAAATTAATTTGAATTCCTGTGGGACTTCAGGTCAAGCTGTCTCATAGGTAGTTATATATGCTGCTGTGGCATTCAGAGTTTTTAGAAGATTGAGCAGGGTATGCCAGTGGGAGGTGGCAAAACGAGAAAATAAAATAAATAAAATAAAATATAAAATGGTGGAAGCACTGAGGGCTAGGATGGAATGAAGAAATCATTTCAAGCTTCAGTCCTCTGCCTAAGACTGTGGGCACCTTCCTAGCACCACAGGAATCTTAACATAAGCTCTACCCGCCCCAACCAAAGGAACATGTGATGCTACCCCTTGCTTAGAAAGGGGAAGCTGCCTTTCTTGGTTCCTTCTTATCTACCATATGCTCATTTGACTCTCATGTCAGTGCCGAGGGTCCGCTGTTACCTGCTCAGTTTGCAGCGAAGGAAGCAAGCTCAGAGCTGTTCAATGCCCTCAACAAGGTTGTGCGGCTGACCAGTGGCAAGTCTGAGGAGTGACTGCGTTTCTTTGATGCCGGAGCCCACACTTCTCCCATGATGCCATCTTGGTTGGGAGTGGGGCCCAGGGGATGAACTGTGGAGCTCAGGAACCATAGCAAATGAAATAAGTCACCTGAGGTCAAAGAAGGGATTCCATTATTACACAAATCATAACCAGTTTACTGGAAACTTCTCCCTTTGCAAAGAGATAGATGTGACCACTGCCATATCATTATTTTTCCTATTTGTAAGTTAGATGGAAGTCAAGAATTCCACCTAAGACAGTTCATCGAGGCCATATGACACATTCTTGGACTTTTCCAGAAGAACATGTCGGTGAGGTGGCCATTTGACCATCCATACTCCTCGCCCATTATTTAATAAAGATGCATGCATGCACGCAGAGGCATTGACCTCCCTCCCTACCGCTCACTCCTGCACCCACAGACATGTGCTTTCACTGTGGTAAATGCCACCATGTCAACTTCAAGTACAAACAAGAGTAAAAGCACACCAGGACGTTCAGGTTTGCATAACACACCAAAGCATTCCGACTGAGCCCTTGACAAGGATACTCTAAGAGGAGTATGGACGTCAAAATGCTTCACCTCTTATCCAACTAAGGGCTCAATTTAGAACTGAGTTGCAGAGTTGCTAATTCTTGTACCAGTGATTTCTCCACATCCTAAGGTTTTACTTCCAAAGAAGCGAGCACTCTGAGTTCTTCATAAATAAAATCTTTCTTCTCCTGCATGACATTGAGATTTTACGCCACCAGGAAGCTGACCTTGGGTCTGATATTACTGGTGCCAGAGCTAAGGCCTTCCAAGATTTAGTGCAAAATAAGATTTTATTTTCTTCAATTAAAATGGCAGTCCTCCAGCCTCCTTTCTCATCAGTGAGCAGTGAGTGTTATGCAAAGCATTTACTTATTTCCTGGTTCAGCTAAAAGATATACATGCCATCTTGACACTGAAGATTTAGTAAAAATGCGTCTTTTGAGGGGGGTTACTCTTTTGAATTTCACCAATAAAAGTAGACCCAATTTTGAGAATATGATTTTTTATTTCCAAAAGGGAATATTTATTACTTTGCACAGATAATAAGAAAGGAATCATTCCAAAATAAAAGGACATTTTATTTCTAGTTTTAAAATTCTTTCAGTTATTTAAAAAGTTTCCCATTATTTATCTCATCTTCCTTCCCTCTCATCTTTTTTGGTGGGGACTCTAGTTTTCCCTCATTGACAGACTTGGTCTTTGAATTGCATTAAGTATACTGTAAGGACAGATCTTAGCCCCATGATATCAATTTAATTATTATTTTCCTTTCCGTAAGGGCCAATTCATTTATTCTCACTTTTTTTCACTTACAAACATGGAAAAAAAGCAGGGAATAAATTCACTTGTCCTCAATTTTTTTCCTAGTTTCTTAGATTCTTTGCCTTACATGAAAAGGGAGAAGCAGAGAGAGAGGGACAAGCAGACTCCCCACTGACCAGGGAGCGCAATGCGGGGCTTGATCCCAGGACCCCGGGATCATGACCCGAGCCGAAGGCAGATGCTTAACCGACTGAGCCACCCAGGCGCCTCTACTTTACCTTAAAAACCCAGATGTGTCTGTCCCATAATGCCTTCACCAGAGTCCTATGATGGTTGTTGCAAGTGGGGGCAACCTATACACAGTTGTTGCTCCTCCAGCAGCCCCCCTGTGGTGCCCTCAGGTCTTCTCCCTTCAAGGAGTGTGTGCTTCCTGCATCTAATCCCCTCCAGAGTCTTTGGTGACAACCCCTGCAAACCGCAGTTGGACACACCCACCAGAACTCTGCTTACCCACTCCCCATGCAGGGCTTAGGTCCAAGAGTTCCTGGTTTTATATTTGATATCCACACATATGATCCTTTCCATTAGCCCAAGAAATAAAGACTTGTCAAAACGGAAAAAAGAACTGTAATCACTTCTCTTTCTCCAGAATGACACTGAAAATTCTCTCACACATTGTTGCAACCAGTCAGAGAACACGTATCTGCTCACTCAGCGCTTTGTTACAAAATCCTCCATCAGGCACTGGATTTTTATTCTAAATGGTAGCAACTACATTTTGCGGGGGGAAAGAAACTGTGACTTTCTTTGCTTCCTGTTCTTCTCAAGTAAATTGTCTCTAAATTCCTATACTTCTTCGTATTTTCATTTATCTATTTTTTTTTAATTTTTTTAAACTAAGGCCTCCATGTTTTCACTTCATTTCTGGATCCTTCATCATTTGTTCTGCCTATAGACAAAGAGGAAGGAGCCAAGCTTCTGAAGGGGAGCCTGGCCAGGATAGCCTGTAAGATCATTTCTAACTGCTGGAGTCCAAGAACCTCAGCTATGTTTGGTGAATATGGTAGGCAGTCAAGACTGGTGGTCCCCCAAAGATATCCACATCCTCACCCCTGGAACCTGTGATTTTGTCACTTTACGTGGCAAAGGGATTTTGCAGACATGATTAAAGTTAAGGGTCATGAGGTGGGGAGATTATTCTGGATTATCTGGGTGAGCTCAATATAATCATATTTTCTCATAAGAGGGAGGCAGGAGAGTTGGAGTTGGAGGAGACGTGAGGACAGAACAGAGCCAGAGCCGAGCATGGGCTGCTTCTAGAAGCTGCAAAAGGAAGGGGAAGGATCCTCCCCGCAGAGTGTCCAAAGGATGCTACTGACACCTCCATTTCAGCCCGAGGGGACGCATTTTGGACTTCTAACTCCAGAAATATAAGATTGTAGATTTGTGTTACGTTAAGCCACCAAGTTACAGCAGCCATAGGAACTGAATGCAGCATCTTTCATTTCTTCACTTATCCCCTAAATTCTTTTCATGCTATTATCATTTGCTCTTTCGTGTCTGATATTTGTTAATGTTCTTTCTCCCCTGTGTTTTCTGCCTACACTTCAGTGAAAATCTCTAAGTTCTGTGCTCGGACGTCATCCCCTAAATAGCCTTGCATGGCCTCCTCTCTTAAGGGAGCTTCCCTGGGCCTTTGTCCCCACACCCTCTCCTGCTAGCAATATACACTTTGGAGGCAACTGCCTGATCTCACACAGGGCTCAGCATCACCTTTGCCTCCTTATTTCAAACACAATTTGTTCTCTCTAGGTCTCCCTTTCCAGACATGTTCTGTCCTGTTGAAGTTAAATCAATCATTTTTTTTCCATGTGGATCTAACAAAAGCATAGCCCTTACCTTACATCCCATTTTTCATATTACTGCCACTAATGGATCTTGTCTCTCCTTTGCTTTCTTAAAATTGATCATTTTGGTATTTGTTTTCTTAGTTTTAGGGTGTGTGTGTGTGTGTGTAATGTAAACCTGTTATCTTTTCTTCTAAAATTAACTCTTTATCTGAATAACTCCAAGTGAGAAACACTCCATCTTCTATGTCTGAACACATTCTCTGCTACCCAAATCTATTTCTCCTGAAGGAGCTTTACCTCAGCTGATCCACTTTTTACCCTTACAGAAATAATAACTGATTCTATCTTCTCTGTTTTTCTTCCAATCAGCCATGGCTTTCATTTAAAATGTTAAGGCATGCACCTATTCTCAGATCATACTTCCAAAAACTTACTTTTCTCCAAGATTCTAATTCCCCTGAGATTGAGTATCTGTCCTCCTTTTAGAAAGTTTGATATCCCATAAGAGGGCCAGGGTCTCCCCCTCAAATTCCCTTGTAGTATGAACATAAGTTGAGAACTTTTTTAGGAAAGAAACTGGGCAAAAAAATTTCAAGGCCCTTAAAATCACAGATCTTCCTTTGACATAAAGATCTATGGAATAAATTTCATAAAATTAAAATTTTATAGAAATTCATGACATAAATTTACTTACTTATGAAATAACTGGAGACACACGCAAATATTTACCCAAACATATTTATGATGGAATCATTTATAGAAAAATGTAAGAGTCCATAGTCTCTCATGGTTCATCTCCCCCTCTGATTCCCCTCTGATTCCCCCCCTTCATTTTTCCCTTCCTTCTCCTAATGTCCTCCATGCTATTCCTTATGTTCCACAAATAAGTGAAACCATACGATAATTGACTTTCTCTACTTGACTTATTTCACTTAGCATAATCTTCTCCAGTTCCGTCCATGTTGATGCAAAAGTTGGGTATTCATCCTTTCTAAAAAAAAAAGAAAAGAAAAGAAAAAGAAAATCTGTGGTTTTGACTAGTCATGCTGAAATGCTTATAAAATGAGAGTAGGTATAAAAATAAGAAGAACTATATTTAGAAAAAAAGAAAAAGAAAGAAAAATATAGGGAACAAAATAGCTACTCAATAATAAGTGTAACCTGTAAAATTGAGCATTATAAGTAAGCTTTGAAAAAATGAATTTCTAAATATTATTTAATGACATAAGAAAGTTCCTATAATACAAATCTAAAACAAAACAAAACAAAGAAGGTACAAGGTTCATATATAATATGGATTCAACTGCAAACACACAAACACATAGAAAACACTGTAAGGAAATATTCTAATACATTAACAGTATTTTTCTCCGCATGAAGATGTTATGGGCGTTTTATTTTTTTCTTCATGTTGTCTATATTTTTCAGTTTCTTCAGAATAAACATCTATAACATTATAATCAGAAAAAAAACCCAGTTCTTTAAAAGATGGACAGTAAAGCTAGCAGTTAAGAGTGCAAACTGGAATGAGATTGCGTGGGGTCATCATCCTGACTGTAAGTGACATAGACAAGAACAGTGCTTAGAACAGTACCTGCTCCATAGCTGGTCCTAGATGAGAGATGGTCCTCTCTGCAGGCTATGGTAGACAGCCACTAGATTGTCCAGCCAACTCTTCCGCATACATAGGTGACAGTTACAGGACCTGCAGGGACTTCATATCAAAAGCTGACCAGTCCAGGTGGCAGCAAACATCTGAGCCAAGTGGGCCAATTGGCATTTTTCCCTAGGAATCATGGAAAGGGACCTGAGAAAAAAGTCAGTCAATCTGGAGTCACTG
Organism: Leptonychotes weddellii; assembly: GCF_054177405.1. Lineage (NCBI taxonomy): Eukaryota > Metazoa > Chordata > Mammalia > Carnivora > Phocidae > Leptonychotes > Leptonychotes weddellii. The sequence goes on from NW_028021804.1 coordinate 17,449, forward strand.
GCCTGTAATACATAAGAGTAGGAAACATTAGATTTTTTCCCTATTAGATGTGAATTCACCCCCTGCCTTAATCATGTGATCCAGGTAAGTCATATTCACCCAGTCTGCTTATAGAAGGTGGTCATAAAGTCTGGAAACATAGATGCCATTATTTTGGTGCAATGTAATATAAATAAACCATTTATTTTCTATTATGAAAGATACATACCATAAAAGCATATATATTACATAAGTATGCGTGAGTTCATGTTTCTACCCTTGGTAGCCGATCTGTAGAATGAACTAGAGAAAAGCAGAGACAAGGGACTCACAATAGCATTTGAGTCCCCGGATCCATGTGGTCTAGATGCTCAGCTATCCTTCTTGCCCTAGTGTTACCCTATCCTTCTTGTAAACTGATCGAGGATTTTGTAACCATAGGAATTCTAAGTAGTGTAAACCTTTCTAAAACCACTGCTTTTGGCATCCATCAGTGGTTCTTGCCTACAGCATTTATTATTGTGATGTTCTAATGGTAATGATCGATCTCCCTCATTCCTATGACATGTATTAACTGGAATTGTTCTTTAATGAAGAGTTGTCTTTCTTCTCTAATTATTCAGTAATTTCTGTAATGTGGACTCAAGGATATTTATTTTATTCATTGGATGATAATCCAATGATATCAGTTTTATTTTTATTTTGTTGTCAAATTTTTCCAGTTTTGCCCACTAGGAGATCAGCTCCTCTGTCCTCTTAACATATTTTCTTCTTCCTTTCTTCCTTCCTTCCTCTCTTTCTCTATCTCTTTCTTTCTTTTTAACAATTACTTACTTTCTGACACTGAGCTCTAGTCTCTTCTTCTATTGTCCCTGCCCCAGCCTTAGAATCAACCACTTCTCATGATGTAACGTATGGTGATTAACATAACATAAAAAAAAAAAAAAGAATCAACCACTTCTCCAAGGGGTCCTGGCTTATTTGATTAGAGAATGGCATTTAGAAACCAAGATCTGGACATTAGGTGTGTTTGTTGCTTTTGGGGTGTCATTGTTCTAGGCCCTTTCAGCAGTCAGAGCTAGGAAATACATGCATGCATACTAATCCAGGTCACACAGCTTTCTTTTTAATAATAATTTAAAATAAAATAATTTAATTTTGCATGTTGTTTATTTTTTAATCTCTTAGCACATAGATTAAAAACTGTGTAAGTTCAGACTGACGCATCCTGATATCATAGGGTTTATTCTAGCCTTTAATTTGCTTGTTTGTGTTGATCCTTTATTAACAAGCAACAGGAGGCCAGTGGAGACTTAGGACCCAGAACCTCAGTGAATTCCAAGGAGGTCAGCTTACAGAACATGGTGATATCAAGTGTGGTGCTGGGGAATCAGACATAGCCTGGGTAGACCAATTTTGACCCAGAAAACCCATGTGACTTCTTCGAAAGCCTAGAAAAGCAAGGATTGTTCTTTCTTATATCAGGGGAAGGTAAATCAAGACACTCATACTCAAACAGTGAAAATTGAGTGGAATCATTCAACATCACAATTCATTGCATGAGTGCAAAACCATTTATTGTCTTGTTCTGAATTTGCTGGAATATAGCAACGCATAGGAAAAATACCTATGGAAATAAAAAATGTCATTTAAAATTTCTTTTGCTATGGGTTTCGTTCTTTTACCTTGAAGACTTATCAAAGCTATCCACTTGAGGGTGGTGGTGGGAAAATGTTGTGAAGTAAGGATGACAAATTAGTAGTTAGGAGAATTGCAGGGTCTGAATTTCAGGCTTGGTGTTTCTTTGGCTCACAGTGAGAAACTGAAGTGTGTTTTCTCAACTTTGCTAATGTGAGGGCTCCGATGAGTGACAAATGTCACTTTCATCTCAGAGGGCCTCTGTTGGCCCAGGTATATCCAGACTCTAACCCTGTAGACCAGGGTTAGAGTCCCTACAGCCTGGTCTTCTAAAAATAGAACACTCGATACACACAAAAAGTAAGGAAAAGAAATCACAGCTGCCCATTCTGGCCCAGACCTTAGATCACTTATGTGGCTTTTTGCTTTAATATTTTAGGAACAGTCAGGTGTTAAATTTTAACAGGCAGTTTCTAAGGAATTGCTTTCCTGGCAGCAGAGGAACCGGCACAGAGGGAAGCTCCCAGAACTGCCTATCCCATTGACTTTAGGGCCAATGGGATAGACTGCCCCCTCTTTATCACACTAGGTGTTGGCTGTCTCCAAAAATAATTGTTCTTGTGACATTTTTGCCAACTACAGGGTTAGAAAAAGCCCTTCCACTGTGTTTATCCTTCATTCAGGCTTCTATAGTTTTTATAATTTGGGGATGCTCATGGCTTAAAAACATTAATACCCACTAATTTCACTTTTAGAAATTTATCCTAGGTGTATATATTAAGAAATGCACACACATATATGCAGATCGTTATGTTCATTACATCTTTGTGTATATTATCACAAAATGTTAACAATCTAAATGTGGGTAAGTAAGTGATGGTCATTCATCAATAAGATGGAATATATTGCAAGTATTTTAAAATGTTTTTGGGGCTCCTGGGTGGCTCAGATGGTCGGACGTCTGCCTTCAGCTCAGGTCATGATTCCGGGGTCCTGGGATCAAGCCCCGCATCAGGCTTCCTGCTGGGCGGGGAGCCTCTTCTCCCTCTCCCTCTGCCTGCTTCTCCCCTTGCTTGTACTCTCTCTCTCTCTCTCACTAATAAAAAATAAAACATCTTTAAAAAAATGTTTTCAAAGTCCATTTGATGATATTTTCATCACTCCAGTAAGATCTCTTTTACCTGTGTGCCAAAGAGACATTACGGGAGTGATGGAAATGTTCTAAAACTGATTTATGGTGACCATTGCACAACTTGGTAAATTTACTAAAAATCATTGAATAGTACACTTGAAATGGGTGAATTATATGATGTGTAAAATGTGTCTCAATAAAGTGAAAAAAATTGCTAATTCCCAGGAACCTGGAGCATCCCACTGTCATCCGTTGGTCAGAGTGGGGCATTATGGAGATGATGAATAAACAGAGGGTAGATCTAAGTTCCTTTGGCAGCTGTCGAAATGGGTCCCTCAGCCCCTTGTATGATCATTCTCCTAGTTCCTCAGGAGAATATGTATCCTTGGAGTAGTTATCCTTAGTACCTGGAATGATTCCCATATTAACATATTGGTTCCTGGACCCATTGAACCTGTTATGGTAATGAAACACATTCTGCACCTGCCAATGGGAAGCAGCAGATGCTTTCAGTGACCTGGGGAAACAGCTATGCCAGAGGGTGGGAGACAAATGCCACCAACATACCCAGTGTGGCCCGGGTCAAGCACTAGAGTCTTGGGTTCTGGGCATGCCAAACCTAGCCTCACGTGAAGGGCAAGAACTGCCAAACCTAGCCTCCCTACCACCACGAAGCAGGCACACTGGAACTTTGAAAGCAACATATTCCATAATTTTTGAGTGGCCCGTTCTGACTCATTTACTGTTCTCCCAAATTACTTCCATTTTTGAGAGATGCCTAGAGGAAAAGACAAGTTTTCAAGTGATCAGCTGCAGTACAAGCAGCTGGGTCAATCAACGTCTGCAAACTGAGGGCAAAGCATCTGCAGCAGATTGGGTGTCTGTGTGAAGCCC
>NW_028021805.1:0-12048 GCF_054177405.1 Leptonychotes weddellii
ACACATTCTCATCTTAGGGCCTTTATACTTTGCTATTCCCTCAATCCTCACTTAACAACCTATTTAATAATTCCTGTTTTTCTTTATCCTTTCACCCTGTTTTTTTTTTTTATTCATAGAATATATCAATTCCTGACATTCTATTATGTATTTATTTGTTTGTTTTCTGAATACTCCATTAGAGGGCAAGATCTGTGAGATATCTTGTCTGTTTTGTTCAGTGTTGTTTTCTCATTATCTATATTTGGCACATAGTAAATGCCAGTAAGTACTTTTAGAATGAATGAGTGAATGTGTCTGGCTCCACTCTTAGAGTGTGAACACATTAGGGAAAGGAACTGTGTTTTACTCACCTGTGTTTATCAGAGGATTAGCACACGATGCTTTAAAAATATTAAATGAATACACAAATGAGTGAGTGAATGTCCAGACAAATAATTCTCTTCTTGGTTTATTGTCTCCAAGTACATCCTAGTTTCTCCTCCTATAAAGTGCTAATGATGTCTTTTAAATTTAGGGGAATAACTGTACTAAAATTTTCAATATTTTTTTACGTCTTTTATACATAAGGACCTAGAATCTTTTCATGGAAAGTGAAAGAGTATGATGAAAAAAATGAAAGGTTTTTCTAATGCTATGTTTTTATTTTTCAAAAGGAAGGCTCATTGTATCAGTTAAAGCTTAAGGAAAAAGATAATTCTTTAAGAATTATATCTGCAGTTATTGAAAGCATGAAGTACTGGCGTGAACATGCACAGAAAACTGTACTTCTTTTTGAAATATTGGGTAGGTATAGTACTTCAGAAAACCTCAGTAATACTATTTGGACAATAGTTTTGAATGTCTATAGTAATACCTAGGGGATCTGAAAAATAAAATTTGCAAAAGGAGATTATGGTTTATGAGGATTTTCTTCACTTCCTGGATTTGTTATTGATTTGTGTGACTTAAGATATATTTGGTTATTTATGGTAGTATTCTTCTGATTCATAATGTTAAAATGTGGAAGACTGTTAAAGGGGCTCTGACTTAACCCCTGAGTTGGATAGGGCCAGAAGTTTTGTTTTTCTTAGTATAAAACAGCTTCAGAGATACTATTCCCTCTCAAGATGTTGTCTTTATTATTGTATAAATAAAACTAGAAGAGCTTGGTGTAGGAATAAATATTACTTCTCACTGTTAAATTTTATTTGCATTTTACCAACACTGATTTTCTCCCCTATTTTAATGTTGTTTAGCTGTTCTCGATTCAGCTGTTACACCTGGTCCATATTATTCAAAGACTTTCCTTATGAGAGATGGGAAAAATACTCTACCTTGTGTATTTTATGAAATAGTGAGTATTTGTTTAAATATTCTTTGCAAAGCCTGTGCCAACAAAACATGCAAATGCAGGCTACAGTTCCATTGTAGTAGAAATTCTGTTAACAATTTGGTAATACTTTCAAAATTCTGTTTGGTTTTAGTTCTGACTTATAAAAGTTTATTTGTTCAGGGGCGCCTGGGTGGTTAAGTTGGTTAAGCGTCTGCCTTCGGCTCAGGTCATGATCCCGGGGTCCTGGGATCGAGCCCCGCATCGGGCTCCCTGCTCTGCAGGAAGCCTGCTTCTCCCTCTCCCTCTGCCTGCCTCTCTGCCTACTTGTGCTCTTTCTCTCTCTATCTCTCTGTCAAATAAATAAATAAAATCTTTAAAAAAAAAGTTTATTTGTTCAGCTAATATAGATAACCTACTATGTGCCAGGTGCTGTGCTAGATGCAAGGGATACAAAGTGGAATGTAAGTGCTAAACAGCTCTTTCTCTCAAAGAGTTTATTATAATCTCAGATAGAAAGAGTTACATAAGTGTTACACTGTGGTATGATAAATGGTAGGTAGAGGTATGTACAGTGTGCTATAAAAGTAGATAGGAAGGATGGGGCAGATCAGAGAAAGATTTTTGAAGAATGTAGTAACTTATCTTACGTATTTAAAGAGGAATAAATGAAGCAAAAGTGTGTTGGGAGAGGGGAGAGGTGGGAGGAATGCATTCTTAGGTGAGAGGGCAGCATATGCAAGGACATGAAGCTGAGAGCATAGATTGTAGAGGAAACTGCAAGTAGTTAATAATCACCAGAGTGGGAAGGATAGTGGTTCTGAAGTTGGAGGAAGGCAGGGAGTGGGCTGGGATATAGGAAAGACTCTTAGTGACAAAGGAGGCTGCAGGTGACAAAGGAGGCTGGAGATTTTGTAAAACTTATATGCTTTGTAGAAGAGTTCGGTATTAATTCTGAAATTGTCCTTAATTCTGAAATCAGGCTTGGATTCCAGTTTTACTCCACCATTTACTAGCTATATGACCTTGAATAAGCTGCTTAAATTTCCTGAGTTTTTTTAACCTGTAAAATGGGGAGACTAATTCCTACTTTGAAAAGTTGTTATGGAGGTTAGATAATAAAATATATGAATGTACATCTTCTGATACATAGTAGATGATCAAGAAATAGTAATTATATTATTAATTTCTATAATATCTTTAATGCTTATTTTTTCTAGTCTGTTAAGTTTATAAAAATCTTTTATTGAAGTATAACATATACCTAAAAGTTTACAAATCATAATTGTACAGTTCTGTGAAGTACCTATGAAATATCACAAAGTGAACATTACTAAGGCTAAGAAATAAAACATTGCTGTCACCCTATGCATCCTGTGTCTCCTCCCATTCACTACCTCCTGTCTCCTACCTAAAAACAGCTACTATCCTGACTTTTAATATCACAAATTAATTGTTTAGTTTTGAACCTTATATAAATAGTATTATATGGTATGTCTTTTATGTCTTTCCCTCAACACAATGTTTGTAAGATTCATCATGTCTCATGTAGCTGTAGTCCATTTATTTATATTTCCATGTACAGTATTCTATCGTAACACAATTTAGCTTTCTATTCTGCTGGTGGCATCCAAGTTTCCAGATTTTTTGCTGTTATGAATAATGTTCTATGAATATTCTTGTATATGTCTCTTGTGCATATGCACACATTTCTGTTGAGCATATACCTAGAAGTAAAATCACTGCATCATAGTGCATGTGTATGTTCCAGTATAGTAGTTATTTACCAAAGAATTTTCCAAAGGTTTGTACTTTACACTCTCACAATCAGTGTAGATGAGTTATAGTTTTTCTGCATTCCTATCAACACTTAGTACTGTCAGTCTTTTTTATTTCAGCTATGTGGGTGTTTAGTGCTATCTTACTTTTCTACAGTTCCCTGGTGACTAATGAGGTCAGACACCTTATATGTTTACTGGCCACTTAGATACCTTCTTCTGTAAAGTCTGTTCAGGCCTCTTGTTCTTTTTTTTTCTATTATTGTTTTATCCTTACTGATTTATTGGAGGGTTTTTTTCATGTGACTATTTTGGGTACAAGTTATTCATCCATTATTTGTATTACAAATTTTTTCTCATACTCCATAGTTTGCTTTTTTAGTCTTAATGATGGCTTTTGAGGAATAGAAATTCTGCTTTTTAATATAGTCTTTTTAGCAATTATCAATACTACCTTTTGTAGCTAGTGCTTTTTATGACCATTTGGTGAAAGCAATTCCAGAATACGTACCTTTAGTTAATGATTGAGAGGATTTGATGCTGGCTGGTCTTTTTCCATTTTACTAGTCCCATGAAAGGCATAGCCCTTTTGGGTACCAACCCTAAGCCAGGGGTGAGGATGGGAATGGTGACCAGAATCTCTTTTCCTTGGGAGCCTCTGATTCCATTTTTTTATCTCCCAGTCCTAGGAGCCTGTCAAAAGCTCTGCTCAGTTTCTTAGACTCTCAACTGCCTTGACTATTCTTGACAGATAATCTCAAGGGAGGAAACATCCCTAAATGTCAAGCCCCACTTTGGACTCCTGTCCTCTCCCAGATGGGAGTCTCTCTACTCCCTCACTGCATTGGTATCTCTCTAATGTCTACAAGGAGATTTAAAAATATTTCATCCAGCTATTCTAGTTGTTCTTAGCTAGAGAGTTGGTCTGAACTACCTGTCTGCTGTCTACTGGAAGTGGAACTCTAGCAGTCTAATAAAGTGAATAATTCATGTGCCATTACACTGGGAGTTATTCAGTCTTTTAAGAAGCAGCAGCTCACCAGCTTGAAAGAAGTCCTACCCAAGTGAAGGTCTTTCCTCTGTGATAGGGCACCCATATATGCCTAGCTATCATGGTCTTACCAGCGGTGGGGCCCTAAATCAGGTGAGGGAATTACAGCTTTTTGGGGTGACTCATATTTAATTGGTCATATGATTAGTTTTAAAAAACTGAAATTCAGATGAAGTAAAAAAATAACTTCTTTGATATTTATTTTTTTTAAAACAGGATCGTGAACTTCCGAGACTGATTAGAGGCCGAGTTCATAGGTGTGTTGGAAACTATGACCAGAAGAAGAATATTTTCAAATGTGTTTCTGTTAGACCAGCATCTGTTTCTGAACAAAAAACTTTCCAAGCATTTGTTAAAATTGTAGATGCTGAGATGAGGTATTACACTGATACAACGAATGAAATTTAAGTAGTGATAAGGGAAGTTTAAATAGTATAATTTAAAGCATTTTCCTATTATTGTTTAAATGATCATCTCCATGGTTATAGCTACTGTTCTTTTGTATTTCATTTGTTGAATTAAAATATTTCAATCCTTTTAAATGTGGAAAGAGTTTTTTTTAATGAAAATGGTACATTTGCTAAAATTAAATAACCATTTCTAGATACAAATGCTCAAAATAATAGGAATAGATGCTTATTTAACATGATGTAATAATATCTTTGAGTCAGCCCAAAAGCCAACATCAAGCTTAATGGGGAAATATAGAGACATTCTCACTAAAATCAGGAATAAGACAAGGGTGCCCACTATCAGTACAGTTACTAAGCATTATACTGGAGCTACTAATCTATGCAGTTCATTTAATCATTTCAAATATTTAGTGAGCATATGTAATATATATATTTATGTATATATTTATATATAATTTGCATTTAATTCTCTATTTCCTTATATCTGTCCTTCTAAAATGCATTTGCACTCTGGTCTTTCCTCTCTACATCCTCTCCCTGCCCTCATTTTAAGATCTCAATTGCTTACCACTCTATGAAACAAACAAGTGGAGAATGATTGTCTCCAGCTTCAAAAACAATCAATCAAGATGGAAGAATCCCTTGGAAGGTATATGAAAGGAGGATGATAGCAGGTTTTTTTCTGGCTTTGCAGTTACTGCCTTATACCAAAGATTCAGTTGTGATGGCAGTTGGGAGATGACATCCAGAAAGATTGGTATACACTTCTATAGAATATGGTATATACTTTGAACCAAGAACCCATATATGGTGCTATTTCTCCCATAGCCATGATTTAGGAATCTGGGAATCGAGAGGTGGTAGCAGGACTGACTCTTGTCATTATTAGACCAAATAATGTACTCATAAAATTTTTGCTTCCCTGACAATTCTAGACTGCTTGTTTAGAGATCTTACTTTCTGTTGTAGTCTGGGTTGCTCAAAATGTAGACAAAATCTTATTTTTTGCTAGTAGTTTATTTGGGACTGTTACCTCACAGGAAGAGGCAGAGGGATGTAAATAGCCAAGAAAGTACCAATAACTGGGGTGGCTTATTAAGTTGGCTACTACTGGTGTGAATAAGGCTTGGTGAAATGCATCATAGAACCGTCCACCTGAGTGAAAATGGGGAGCATATATTCCTTAGCTCCCTACCACTTGTTTTTTTTAAGGGTTGGAGCATGGGTCCCGAACTCCCATTTTCAGTGTGTATGTATCAGTATTGAACTGGCTACCCGTGATACTCTACTCCATGGAAGCAGAAAAACCCTCTGACAGGATGCAATAAGCAGGTGGAGCAGGCCTGAGGTAATACAGTTAGATTGTATCTCTGTGAAGCTGATCGAAGTCTGCAGAACTGGTTACTGCAGCTGTAGCTGGAATAAAAGAAGATGTCTGAGAGAATCTGAAGTGGGGCACAAGAAGTTTCTGGTACAGCTCCTCAGGAATGTTTCTACCAGGATTGCTTTAATGGTTCTATTCTACAGGAAGCTGAGACTGCCACTTGACCATTTTAGTTTTTTTTGTGTGTTACTGAACCAACAGGCAAAGAAATGAGTTACCATACTATCTGGGGTAATTCAATCCAAATTAACAATAGAAAATTGGATTTCTCTACACAATGTGGAAAGACCATGCCTGATATCCAGGAGTACTCTTTGGAGTACTCCTTAGTAAAAGTTAATGGTAAACTATAGTAACCCAATAAAGATATTAACACTGAGGATTCAGACTCCCAAGGAATGAAAGTTGAATGTAAAGAAACATGTATTTCAGAATGTAAAGCTGAAGTGATACACATAGAGGAAATAAGGAAGAAGGAGTTATAAATATTACCTATGGCCTTATGATCAATACAGAGTAAGAAACAGCTGGAAATGAGGTAATCTGACACATGAGGAGAGTGGTGGCAGGGTGCTATTAAGGCTTCCTACAGGGTAAGAAGCTAAACATACCTCAAAGGAATGAAAATCTGGGCTTCTTTTCTCTCTCTGCTTGAGGAAAAATTGAAAATAATCTGGGAGAATTCTCTTTTATTCCAGTACTTTCTATGCATCTGCATATGCTTGGGTCATAGAGATCTCATCTTTGTTAGCTGCAGGTTTATCTCTCCCCTTGAGTATGTTTATGAGAAACTGGATCATGGTGAGAGATTATGGCACCCTGGCAATCTTGCCAAAATATGTGTCTTTCATGGCACTTTGTTCAAAAACCACTGATGACTTCTTCTTGCCCACAAGATAAATCCTCTTACACTGTAAGATATTTTAGGATATTCATGGCCTGGTCCCTGTTCCTTTCTATGGCTTCTCCAACCATTCTCCTTCACCTACCAAAATGTGGGCTCTAGCCCCATGGGACTACTGTCCATTCCCTAAACAGGCAGTGATTAAGCATCCATATATGAACTTCTCTCCTTCCTCACTTTCCCCCAATATAGTCAGGTGTGACCAGTGATGTAATAGTCACTGCTCCAGGACTCAGAGCATTTGTCCTAAGGGTCCTGGGTAATTTCTGTGTCTTTAATGAGTTCCTTTAGGACCTAGGCTCCTCTGGGATCCAGGGCCCCTCAGGCCCAGGGATGTGTAGAACGGGACATGTGAGAAGGGATGTTACAGACACAGGTGACAACTACAGAGGCTGTCGCTTCACATGTCTCGGTAAATAAGGGGAAACGGGACCTTAGGTTAGGTGCTGGAGTCACCCTCAGACACACTGGGTAAGTTGGGCAGAGAGGGAATGAGCTGGTCCCTTAGGTCCTTCCAACCCAAGGACCTTGCTTTCCCAGGTGTGTGACGTTCTGCAGGATAGTTCTTCAGGTATGATAACCCTCGTCGTCTTCACCTCCCTGCATCCTGAGACTTCCCCACATTCTGGAACTATTTTGACTGATGTTCACAACAGTTGCATTTAGTCTTTTTTTAATGATAGCATTAATAAATATTGCTATATAAGGTCTCAAGTGTAGAAATTACCTTTATTTCTTCCTTTTCTCCCCAAATTACTAAATCTCAAGATCCATCAGATTCATTTTTTTTTACAGCAATATCGCTGAATCCTGTGGATATAACACAAGGAAATAGTGATGGTGTGGATGTATACTGGGTTGTCTGTTTAGGTTAAAGAGCAGTGTAGTTGAAGGTCAGATTTTCCACGAGTTAGAGGTTATGTCAGGGAATTCTATAATAAAGTGTCAAAAAGTAAGTTTTTGTTCTAAGATGGTTATTTAAGAAGTAGATATTCTAATAAGAGTTTGCTGTCTCTAAAGTTGAAGGAATGCATGTCTCAGCCTGAAGCACAGCCAGTAAATATTTATGAAACATTGGCTATATCCAGGCACTGAGCCAGGTGCTGACACTTCTGCAGTCATGAAGGCAGACGGGGCCTTTCCTGCATGTTTACAATGCAATAGGGAGAACAGCTGGAAACAATCCCCTGGGCATTTAGTGTCTTAGGGACAAGTACAGGATGCTAGGGAAACATAGTAGCAGGTTCTCACCTGGTCTGAGGAGTGGGGACAGGAGAGATACAGCTGAGTAAGTGACATGGAATATGGCTGAAGGGTGAGTAGGAGCAAACAGGTGAAGAGGAAGCAGAGGGAGGAAGATGCTAGGCAGGGGTGGGACAGCAAGTAGAAAAGGCTGGAAGCAAGAAATTGTGCCTTTCAAGTCCAGCATTTCTGGAGAGGTAACTGTGAGTGTCACTATGGGGCCAGGTGAAGCTGTGGAAGTCGGCAAGGGTCAGGTCATGAAGCACCTTTTGTGCAATTCCTTTGAAAGGAATTTTGCCTTTATCTTTTTTTTTAAGATTTTATTTGAGAGAGAGAACAAGCAGGGGGGAGAGGCAGAGGGAGAAGCAGGCTCCCCGTGGAGCAAGGAGCCCGATGAAGGACTCAATCCCAGGACTCTGGGATCATGACCCGAGCCAAAGGCAGATACTTAACTGGCTGAGCCACCCAGGCGTCCCCTGCCTTTTATCTTAAGAGCCATGAGAATCCATGAAGGCATCAGGAAGAATGATGATCAGATTTTCATCTTAGAATGCCACATTGTGAATGAAGTATATTGAAGGAGAGAGTGGGTTTTTTTTTTTTTTTAAGATTTTATTTATTTGAGAGAAGAGAGTGTGAGAGAGAGGGCACAAGAGGGGTGGAGGGTCAGAGGGAGAAGCAGACTCCCCACTGAGCAGGGAGCCCGATGCGGGGCTCGATCCCAGGACCCTGGGATCATGACCTGAGCCGAAGGCAGATGCTTAACGGACTGAGCCACTCAGGCGTCCCAAAGGAGAAAGTGTTCAAGTGTGGAAGCAGAGAGATGAGTGAAGAGAGAAGAGCCTGTTCCAATAGTACAGATAAGACATGATGTCAGCCCAGCCAGGATAGTGATGCAACCAGATAAGGAGTGGATGAATGAAAAAGAGGTTTAATGTGGCAGAAACTGTAGGATGTGTTGACAGATTGGATATTGAGGATAAGAGAAAGGACAGAAGGAAAGAAAACTCAGGTGTATGAGTTGTGCCTGGATTTCTTTTACTGAGATGTGAGAGACTTGGAGGCACAGATTGGGAGAAGGGCAGGGTGAGATCGTGAGTTTTATTTGTGATTTATTGAACCAAAGATGCTTGTGATTTTATATAAAGAGATAATCATTAAGCAATTGATACAGTTTCTGACATGATAGAGGTTTATCAATGAGATTTATATGGTGATTTATGCCATGGGAATAGGCCATTCTTTTAGGGCTGCATATGTAGCATTATAAGAGAACAGTATTTAGGAAAAAGCCTAAGGAAACACCAATATATAAGATACTGTTATAGAAGACACCAATCACAGTTACTGAGAATGAAGGGCTGAGAACCGGGATGATTGCACAGAAGATAAGAGATGAGAGTGTTTCAGAAGGGAAGGAAGAGTCAATATTGTTAAATGGTAATGAATGAGAGATGAAAAAAAAGTCTGAAAGTGATTGGATTTAGTGATTTGTTATATTTGTGGTTACAGAATGTTCCGGATAATGAGGGTGAAATCAATTATTGCAGAACAAATTACCATGTATCATAGAAATATGTTTATTTTTATTCAAGTTTATAATGGACACTATTATTTCCTCCTAAAGATACTGAAGACAGAGCATGACGGAAAAGAATCAAACTGTCATCTCAGAATTTGTCCTCCTGGGTCTGCCCATTTATCCAGATCAGCGAGACCTGTTCTATGCCCTGTTCCTGGCCATGTATGTTACCACCATCCTGGGGAACCTTCTTATCATTGTCCTCATTCGCCTGGACTCCCACCTCCACACGCCCATGTATTTGTTTCTCAGCAATTTGTCTTTCTCTGATATCTGTTTCTCTTCTGTGACCATTCCCAAGTTGTTGCAAACCATGCAGAGCCAAGACTCATCCGTCCCCTATGCTGGCTGCCTGACCCAGATGTACTTCTTCCTGTTTTTTGCTGACCTAGAGAGCTTCCTCCTGGTGGCCATGGCCTATGACCGCTATGTGGCCATCTGCTTCCCTTTGCACTACACCACCATCATGAGCCCCAAGCTCTGTCTCTCCCTGGTGGTGCTTTCCTGGGTGCTGACCATGTTCCATGCTATGTTACACACTCTGCTCATGGCCAGATTGTGGTTTTGTGCAGACAACACAATCCCCCACTTTTTCTGTGATATGTCTGCTCTGCTGAAGCTGGCCTGCTCTGACACTCGAGTTAATGAGTTGGTGATATTTATCATGGGAGGGCTCATTCTTGTCACCCCCTTCCTCCTCATCATCATGTCTTATGCACGGATTGTGTCCTCTATCCTCAAGGTCCCTTCTGCTAAGGGTATTCACAAAGCCTTCTCCACCTGTGGCTCCCACCTCTTTGTGGTGTCTCTCTTCTATGGGACAGTTATTGGTCTCTACTTATGCCCATCAACTAATAATTCTACTGTTAAGGAGACTGTCATGGCTATGATGTACACTGTGGTCACCCCCATGCTGAACCCCTTCATCTACAGCCTGAGGAACAGAGACATGAAGGGAGCCCTAGGAAGAGTTCTTTTCAAGAAGAAAACTTCCTTCCTTGTATAATGGCAAAGCTGGGGATTTTTACATAATTTTATCAAGTAGATACATTGATATTAATATAGGAATTTTGACCCAGGCTTTTTTTCACTATGAAATTTTCTGTTAAAATGACATACTGTTCTGTACCATTGATCTATGTGTCTGTTTTTGTGCCAATATTATGCTGTCTTGATTATCACAGCTTTGTAATATAGCTTGAAGCAGGTATTGTGATGCCCCCAGGTTTGGTTTTCTTTTTCAACATTCCCCTGGTGATTCAGGGTCTTTTCTGGTTCCATACAAATTTTAGGATTGTTTGTTCCAGCTCTGTGAAAAATCTCAATGGTATTTTGATAGGGATTGCATTGAAAGTGTAGATTGCTCTGGTAGCATAGACATTTTAACAATGTTTTTTTCTTCCAATCCATGAGCATGGAATGTTTTTCCATCTTTTTGTGTCTTTCTCAATTACTTTCATAAGTGATCTGTAGTTTCTACAGTATAGATCCTTTACCTCTTTGGCTAGGTTTATTCCTAGGTATCTTATGGTTTTTGGTGCTATTGTAAATGGAATCAATTCTTTAATTTCTCTTTCTTCAGTTACATTGTTAGTGTATAGAAATACAACTGATTTCTGTGCATTGATTTTGTATCCTGCCACATTGCTGAATTGCTGTATGAGTTCTAGTAATTTTGGGGTGGAGTCTTTTGGGTTTTCCACATAAAGTATCACATCATCTGCGAAGAGAGAGAGTTGACTTCTTCTTTGCCAATTTTAATGCCTTTTATTTCTTTTTGTTGTCTGATTGCTGAGGCTAGGACTTCTAAAACTATGTTGAACAAATGTGGTGAGAGTGGGCATCCCTGTGGTGTTCCTGACCTTAAGGGAAAGGCTCTCAGGTTTTCCCCATTGAGAATATTCATTGTGGGCTTCCCATAGATGGCTTTTATGATACCAGAAGTGGACCCTCAATTCTATGGTCAACTAATCTTTGACAAATCAGGAAAGAATATCTAGTAGAAAAAAGACAGTCTCTTCAATAAATGGTGCTGGGAGAATTGGACAGCCACATGCAGAAGAACGAAACTGGACCATTCTGTTACATCATGCACAAAGATAAAGTCAAAATGGATGAAAGACCTCAATGTGAGACAGGAATCCATCAAAATCCTAGAGAAGAACATAGGCAGTAACCTCTTTGACATTGGCCACAGTGGCTTATTTCAAGACACATCTCTAAAGGCAAGGGAAACAAAAGCAAAAATGAACCTCTGGGATTTCATTAAGAGAAAAAGTTCTGCACAGCAAAGGAAGCAGTCAACAAAACTAAGGCAATCCATGGAATGGGAGAAGATATTTGCAAATGACATTACAGATAAAGGACTGGTATCCAAGATCT
>NW_028021806.1:0-10968 GCF_054177405.1 Leptonychotes weddellii
AAAAAATTAAAAAAAAAAGAAATATTTAGTGATTAACAGTTCTAATGTTTTACACAGAAGTATACATGCTGAAAGGCATTTATCTCATAAATATACTGGAATATTTATAAAATGGGAGATTATTGTTTGATTTTTAAAATCTGAATTTTAATTTATTTTCTTTTTAATATTTAATTTTCTTATCCAAAGTTCTAGTTTGTTTCTTCCCCCTTAATTAACATGTGATTATCACTTATTTATTTATTTTGTACTTATAGCCATTATACTGTGATATAATTTATTCTGAATTGCTCCTCAGTAAATCGCAGCAGGTATTTTGTCTTAGCAACAATATCCTGGTTAAAAAAATATATATATTTTCCTAAATATCTATGACAAAACATTTCATGGTTTTGAAAATCCGTGTTCTATATATACCAATATTTTCTACGCATGTGTGCCTTCTAAGTAGAAACTAATAATGTAAAGTGTTACTGCCTATAAAGCATGACTAAAGTAAGTAAAAGGAATATTATCTTACCTTCTAAAAGCTTTTAAGATTTTTGAAATATATAGATTTAATTAGATACCTAAATATGAAATAAACAATGAAATAAAGATTTTTAAAAACAGGTGAATATTATAACATAGATAACTCAATGTAAATACATACTTTCTATTCAAAAAATATATCACATTTTTTATTGATCTATTGCTACTTTATTTACAAAACTTTCATTAGCCCATATTGGTTTGTTAAGAAACAAAAAATCTAGTTGTAATCGTCTAGTTAGCAATATTAGTTTAAATTTAATAGACATAGTCAATTACAATATATATTATTTCATAATACATACATAATTACATAAATATTTTTATTGAGAGGCTATACATTTAATTGAAGATTACTTGTATGTTCCATTATTTTTTAATTTATGCTCAACTTAAATGTCCAAACTCCTAGGAGGTAAGGAATATCAATCATTTTAGCCACTTTTGTTTTTATCAATAGCCACAGCTACAAAATTGACTTTCCATAAAGCAATAAATAGGTTTTTAAAAATATTTTATATATCTGAAGCCAGTTCTGTGTCTTTCGCTCACCTTGAATCCCCCATCCATACAGTCAATGACACAGTCATAACCCAGAACTTAAATTCAAAATGAAATTCAACAAGGTAAAGGAAGTATCTAAGATCAGTAAGCACATATATGTAATCTTGCTTTGTTCCCAGACTTTTACTAGTACCCAGTCTCCTCTAGGGTCAGCTTTAAGTTTGCTAATTTCTATTGAGAAAAAAACTATAGGTCAGATATGCCCCTTATAGTTTACCATTGAATGAAGCTTTAAATCAGGCTCTGAAAGAGAGTATCTATTTTTTTAATTTATTTCTTAATTCCAGTGTAATTAGCATACAGTGTTATATTAGTTTTAGGTGTACAATATAATGATTCAACAATTCTATACATTACTCAGTGCTCATCATGATAGGTGTATTCTTAATCCCCTTCACCTATTTCACCCATCTCCACTCTGGTAACCACCAGTTTGTTCTCTATATTTAAGAGTCTGTTTTTTGTCTCTTTTTATCTTTGTTCATTTGTTTTGTTTCTAAATTCCACATATGAGTGAAATCATATGGTATATGTTTTTTTCTGACTTATCACACTTAGCATTATACCCTCTAAATCCTTCCATATTTTTGCAAATGGCAAGATTTCACTCTTCTTTATGGCTGAGTAATATTCCATTGTATGTATGTGTGTGTGTGTGTGTATATATATATCCACATCTTCATTATCCGTTTATTTATTGATGAACACTTGGGTTGCTTCCATGTCTTGGCTATTATAAATAAGGCTGCAATAAACATAGGAGTGCACGTATCTTTTTGAATTAGTGTTTTTGTTTTCTTTGGGTAAATACCCAGATACTATGGTAATTCTATTTTTAATTTTAATTTTTTATGCTATAAATACTTGTATTAAGAGAAAAAGTTCAAATAAACAACGTTATACCACAAGGAACTAGAAAAAGAAGAAACTTATCTGAAATTTAGCAGAGGAAGGAAATAACAAAGAAAAATCAGAAATACATAAAATAGAAAGCAGAATAAATAATAACATAACATTGAAAGTAATGACCAGTTTTTTCTAAAAAAATAAAACTGGCAATGCCTTAACTACCTTAGCTAAGAAAAAAAGAGAGAAGACTTAAAAACCAAAATGAGAAATGGAAGAAAAAACAACACAACAGACACCATAGAAATATATAGTGAGATAATACCATAAACAATTATATACTAACGAATCAGATAACTTAGGAAAAAAACCCTGGATAACTCCTAAAAATGCGTAAGTTACCAAGATTGAATCATGAATCTTGAATCCAAGAAATAGAAAACCTTCTTACACCAATAAAGAAGAATGAAAGTTGAATTAGGAATCAAAAATCTCCCAATACAGAAATGTCCAAGACTACATGGTTTCATTGGTGAATTCTACCAAACATTAAAAAATAATAATAATAATGACAATCTTTATCAAAATCTTACAAATAATGGAATAGAGGAAACACATTCAAAATCATTCTAGGAGGCTAATATTATCCTGATAACCAAAGCAGGATAGAAGTCCAAGCCCAGCAGGCCCCTCCCACAGAAGACTGGCACAAATCCCTGAGTGCAAAGGAGAGACCAAAAGTGACAAAGACTAGAAAGGATCAGAGAAAATCTCCAGAAACAAACACAAAACAAGTAATAAAATGGCAATAAATACTTATCTATCAATAATTACTTTGAATGTAAATGGACTAAATGCTCCAATCAAAAGACATAGGGTGCCAGAATGGATTTAAAAAAAAAAAAAAAAGACCTATCTATATGTTGCCTACAAAAGAGTCATTTTAAAAGTTTTACTTATTTATTTGAGAGAGAGAGGGAGAGAGAGTGCATGCAACACGTGGGGGGGGCGGGCATGGGAGAGGGAGAGAGAGAATCTCAAGCAGACTCCCCACTGAGCACAGAGCCCCACAACCCTGAAATCATGACCTGAGCTGAAATCAAGAGTTGGCCCCCTTTGCCTGGGTGGCTCAGTTGGTTAAGCGACTGCCTTCAGCTCAAGTCATGATCCTGGAGTCCCAGGATCGAGTCCTGCATTGGGCTCCCTGCTTAGCAGGGAGTCTGCTTCTCCCTCTGACCCTCCTCCCTCTCATGCTCTCTGTCTCTCATTCTTTCTCTCTCAAATAAAGAAAGAAATTGTTATAATTTAAAATATTATAATTCCCTACCACACCCCATGGAGGCAAGAACGTGTAATTCAAATAGATGAATATATATGATTATGGATATGATTATACAGATTGTTCAGAGTAAATAAATTACTGGTATAGAATTACAAAGAAATATGCATGATTTGTGCAAGATGAATCTGCAAGTTGCCTTGATATAAAAACAAGTAGTTATACAGAATTTTATGTCTAAATCATTTATTGCAGATAGTGTTATATTTAAGGTCATTAAAAACTCAAGGTGCCAGATTTGTGAAAACCCTTATGAAGAAGAATTAAATATCATCAGATAATAAAGAAAGCAACAAAGTCTCACAAAAAATAGTTTACTGAAGTTTATCTGACTCCAAAACCCATGTAAAAAACACTCAGTTATGAAATTAATGGACTTTTCAGTTATTCCTATTCCAATTAGAGATAAGTCAACATTTTTAGAAGTGTTGAATAAACTATCACTAAATTTTGTTAACAAATAAAAATAAATGTCTCGACCCTACACTGTTTTCATTCATTTGATGTAAAATATTTATTGAGAAATTGTTATTTATCAAAACCTGTTGTGGGCATTTCAGGATCCATTAGTTAACAAAATAGAGAAAAGCTCCTTGACTTTGTGGACGTTATGTCCTAGTGGGAAGAGACAACCAATAAATTTTATACATAATAATAGTGAGTAAATGATGGTGGTAACTTCTATGTAAAAACAAGTGGAAGATCAGTAGGGAGTCCTGGGGAGCTTTCATTTATAAGCAGGGTTTTCGTGGTTGGCCCTGTTTTTGCAGCTTCTGTGGGGATGTTGCATTTGCTTTATTAGTGTTGAAAGTAAGTTATATTTACATTAGTTGCTTCAGAATGTTTTATTTCTCTCCAGTTTACTTTATAAAATATTGGTACCTTGCTTAAGTAGATCTGAAGGTAGTGTGTGATACTAAAGTTATTTAGCCAATTGTTCTTTTCACTGTGCTCAGTAAACAGTTTGTTTATAAATTACCTAATTTTTCCAAAGGATATATTTTTGAAACTTCTGATTATCCATTTATTCTTAACTTTCTATGGTGTTTATCCTTCTAATGTCTGAACAACAAAACATTCTGGTATCTTTAATTCCATAATTTGTTTTATTCATTAGTTGAATGTATTCCTCAAGGCATGCTTGTTTTCATAGAAAGAAAAAGGAGTATAGCATCATACAGTTCACTGTACTGAGCCTACACAAACCTCAAAGTCTTAAGGACCACAGTGACTCCTTTTATACCATCTGGCATTCACAGTGCTTTTCGTCTGTTTTTGTTTTTACTTTGTTGTTATTTTTATTTTTTTTTTTAACATGGGACCCGAAGCTACATTTCCTCAGATTGTGTTTGCATGCTACTCGAGAGTGATCCTGAAGTTATTTTTTTTAATTTGTTTTGTTTTTTCTGTTGTTTGGTTTTGTCTATTTGTTTTTGTTTTTTAAATAAGTTTCCCATTGGGGTCAGTATGTCAGGTTCTTTGCCCTGAATGCTAGAAAAAAATATTTATACTGATATCAATGCTTTAAATAAATATAACATAAATTGAAGATGTTTCAGGAAAATGATCCTTGTCTCTAATTATAACCTACACATCCCAGTATTCATCATTACAACTTGTTCTTACTTGATTAAAAACGTTAGGGTGAGTACTATGTCTTATTCTAATTGTGGACTTGCTTCATTTAAAGATTGTTAGAAATTGTTAGAATTGTTAGGAAAAAAATTAGACTTGTTTTAGTTTTCTATCATGGCTGGGACAAAATATCACAAATTCAGGGCTTCAAACAACAGGAATTTATTATCTTACCATTCTTTAGGCTTCTGACAATTAAATACAAGTTTTACTGGGCTAAAATTAAGGGGTTGGCCAGGCTGCAGGCCATCTGGAGGCTGTAGGGCCGAATCCATTTTCTTGCACTTTCTAGCTTCTATGGGTCACCTGCAGTCCCTGTTGTTAGCCCCCTCCTCCATAGCCAAAGCCAGCAGTTTCTCTCCTCAATGACCTTTACTCCCCTTTTCCTCTCTCTCACTTCAACCTTCTGAACTCCAATTGACTAGGCCCCTTGTGATTAGACTGGATCAGCTGGATAATCCAAGATATCCTATTTTAAGGTCAGTTTATTAGCAACCTTAATTCCATCTGTAACCTTAATCTCCTCTAAGTAGAACCCTTTTCATGCCTTTTTAAGCATCTAGATGCTGCCTGTGTTTGGTTTGTGGCCCCTTTCCTCAAACCAGCAATAGGTCAAGTTCTCATATCCCCCACCCTTACTCAGCTTTGGCCATCACATCTCTTTCTCTGGTTCTCTCCTTCTTCTCCCTCTTCTACTTTTAGGGACCTCTGTGGTTATATTGGGCCCACTGGAATATCCAGGATAATCTCCCCATTTTAAGGTCAGCTGATTAGGAGTATTAACCATGTGCAACTGTAATTCCTCTTTGCCATTTTACCCAGCTTATTCACAGGTTCTGAGGATTGGGATGTGAACATTTGGGTTTTGTTTGTTTGTTGGGGGTGGGCATTATTCTGCCTATCACATTGTTGTTACCTGAAACTATATATAGTTGTTTGGCACAGTAATTTACAGAATTACAAAGACAAAAGTTGAGGTTTTTTTCATATGATTTTTGATGCATGCATCCCTCTACAGCTTTCTTGACTTTTGGTTATTCTGCAGCAAACATTTTGCAAATATGCATCATGTTAACACTATTTTGATAAAATTTAAATTCACATACTGAATTTTACAAAATCTTTCTCCTATCTTGACTCTGACTTTGTGTCTCCCTGCTTTATTCCCTCTGGCACCATTTCTTGTTCTTGTCAAATTATTTTAATAGAAATATTTATTTGAGTAAATTTATAACATCATTAATCCATAAAAAGTTCCAATGCAATTTTCCTTTATCATGAAATTGTAATATATATATAAATATATATACTGAACTATTTTGCTAGAAGTCTGAATTCATCAATGTTTAAAGATACATTGATCAGCAAGCTACCAGGAGTGGTTGGGACCAGATTCTCTACTTCATTACTGTGATTCTGTAACTTGATCCAAGTTAATTAAATTAGAGGTGGTACCCTCCCAAAGTCATCCATTTTTAGTCTGCTTAGAGTCACTTATGAGGGAAAACACTTCGCTTGAAGGATTTGTCTGTGTACAGTAGTGATTACTCAGTAAAACAAATCCTGCTTCTTGTGGAATCCATAATTGAGAAACATAGATGGAAAGAGAGACAAGGTTGATAAAAGAGGTGGTGCAGATAAGAAGTGGTGACAAGGAGCTGTATTGGAAGGGCGACGGAATCCATAGGATACCCCTAAATCAGTAACCACAGAGTGGGGGGGGGCAGGAATTCTATAATCAGAAATTTGGACTTATAACTTTAAATTTTTTCACAAAAAAAGAAGAGCTTTAATTCACTAAATTTTAATGAATATTTACAAAGTACAAATCCATCTTCTAGAAGTATTCATATATATCAAACTTTATTCCTACAAAGGAGATGGGCTATAAATACATATTTCTCAATTCTTCACTTTTAAATAATCTCTCCAATAGTACATAGTTTAGAGCTATATAGAGCCATAATTTGAACATGATCTGTTTATTTCTAGTTCAATGTTCTTATATTTTTAAAATATTACACATATTTCTTCACCAAAGGGGAGAAGCAAAATGAGAACAATAAAATCCTAGGAAAAACGTAAGGGAAGAAGCTTCCTCACTTTGTGGAATACTTCAAAGAGCCATATTCACAAGAAAAGAGAAGGTTATAGAGGAAATGTTCTTTAATAGTGAGTCTCTCTTTATTCAGTATCAGGAAAAAATGAATCATGAGGTTGTTTTGTTTTAAGAGGACTATGTTGGAAATATCCTAGTATATGAGAAACCCAAGGGAGTATCCAAGAAAACAACACTCTCTTCAGTTGAAAGGATTTTAATTCTAACACCACTAGAAAGAGACTAACATGTTTATTTCTTATTCAGGAAATAAAGCAGAAATTCTTTCATTTGTCCATGACTAGAAAAACTCTCTCTCACTCATGGTTGAACTTCAAAAACCAAGGTACCTATTTAGTAACAGTTTATTGGACAAAGTAAATAAATTTACAGCATGTAATTACTTAACTAATGTCTCAGATGCAACATTTTCAATGGATATCATTATATTGTTCTGTGGATTTGTCCCTTTTCCTGATATGTCTTATTTAGGTAGCCATATGCACCACTGATCCAAGCTAGAAATCTCAATAGAAGTCTGTATTTTGGTCTCTGTGCCCAAATCAATCTCTTTAATATTTGTAAATCTGTCCCTTTTATTCCACCTTCACTAGCTTGTCTTTATCATTTCTTCCCTAGCTTAATGCAGTAATCTCCTCAATCATTTTCAGTCTTCTGTTTCCACCCTGTGCAAATTATCACTTGTAATAGTATCAGAGTGATCAAAATAAAAATCTAAACCTATACATTTGATACCTAAGCTTAAAAACTTTCAGTGCAGGGGCGCCTGAGTGGCTCAGTGGTTAAGTGTCTGCCTTCGGCTCAGGTCGTGATCCCAGGGTCCTGGGATTGAGCCCCGCATCAAGCCCCGCATCGGGCTCCCTGCTTCTTCCTCTCCCACTCCCCCTGCTTGTGTTCCCTCTCTCGCTATGTCTCTCTCTGTCAAATAAATAAATAAAATCTAAAAAAAAAAACCCAAAAAACAAAAATACAATTCTCAACCAAATCTTTTATTTTTGTATTTCTCAGTTTAAAAAATAATTACAAAATACTCAGAGTTAGGGGCGCCTGGGTGGCTCAGTCGTTAAGCGTCTGCCTTTGGCTCAGGTCATGATCCCAGGGTCCTGGGATCGAGCCCCGCACTGGGCTTCCTGCTCAGCAGGAAGCTTGCTTCTCCCTCTCCTACTCCCCCTGCTTGTGTTCCCTCTCTCGCCATCTCTCTGTCAAATAAATAAATAAAATCTTAAAAAAAAAAATACTCAGAGTTAATGAACAGATTAGATAATATCTGAGTATTAAAATCCAGATTCTGGTGCTTAGAAAGCTCAAAGCCAGATAAAGATAAGTCCTTGTTAATACTTAAAATTTATGTTTCTATTTGTATAGACTAACCAAGATCTATGATAAATAAGTATAAACAGAAACTCATAAGCTTTAATTTTAAAAGGTCAAAAACTGTGTATGCTATTTTCCCCTTGAAAGTCAAATGAGGAGGTTACTTTCTTTTTAACCATTTTATGAAACTGTCCTATATTTCACTTCAGGTCTACACAAGCAATCCCACTAACTGAAACTTTTTTTTTCCTCCACCTAATTATTGAGATCCTTCCCTTCTTTAACATGCACTGGACATTTATGACACAGGGTACTCACTGATAGTTTATTCCTTAGATTACCCTAACAACCACTCAGCATTTTTCCAGTACTCAATTTAAACATAAATTCCATATTAAAAAAATGTCTTCTCTAGTAACTTAATTGGAATGAATTTTAGTTCTAATGGATTAAAACTCCTTCATGGTACAGACATAATTTTTCTGCTTCTCTTTAGTTCGTAGACTTCACTGCACATACTACCTGCTTAATATTCATTTTATGATGGCCAGTAATTGGGATTGGCAACTGGATTTGCAGAGGCTTAATAACGGTTGACTTGTAATATTTTTTTCAGCTTTACTGAGGTATAATTACAAACAGCATTTTAAGACATTTAGAGTGAACATCACAATGATATACGTATACAATGTGAAAGGATTCTTCCCTTCTAATTAACACATCCATCCAACACCTCACGTGTGTGTGTGAGCGTGCGCACACACAAGCATGTATAGGTGAGAATATTTTACTGTTCTCTTGGCAAATTTTAATTACACAATACAGTGTTATCAACTACAGTCACCATGTTATACATTAGATCCTAGACCTTATACATCTTTTGTTTGTTTGGGTTCAAAGCAGTTAATTTTATTTGCCTTAAAGTACACAAACCCACGATGTCTATTAAAATAAAAGATGTTGGAACATAGTATTGCTAAATCTTAAGTTATTAAATTTTAAGGTCTTCCCTTGCCCATGATTATTTACCCTCACATAACTCTACTTGACCTTGGCTTTTCTTCTTTTATTTTATACTTGTTTAGGATGTTCAATAAGCCTACAAAAATGGGAAAAAAAAATTGTATGGAAGCACAAAAGGCTCCAGGTAGCCAAAGCAATCCTGAGAAAGGAACAAAGCTAGAGGAATCACACACTCGAATTTCAAAATACATTACAAAGCTACAGTATATTAAAAAGTATGGTACTTGCATAGGTAGACATACAGAACAATGAAACAGAATGGAGAGCCCAGAAATAAACCCAATCATACGTGTCAATTAATTTACCGCAAGGACCCAGGAATGTACAGTGGGGATATAGTGCTGAGAAAACTGGACAGCCGTATGCAAAAGAATGAAACTGAACCCCTGCCTTACTCCATATACAGAGATCAATTCAGAGTGGAATAAAGACTTAAATTTAGGACCTGAAACTATAAAACTCCCGGAAGAAAACAGAGCTGGTAAACTCCTTGGCATGGGTCTCGGCAATGAATTTTTCAATTTGACACCTAAAACAAAGGCAACAAAAACAAAAATAAACAAGTGGGAATACATCAAACTAAAAAGCATCTGCATGGCAAAAGAAATCAGCAATAAAATGAAAAGGCAGCCTGTAAAATGGGAGAAAATATTTGCAAATGATATATCTGAAAAGGGGTTAATATCCAAAATATATACAGAACTCACACAAATCAATACAAAAAACCCTCCAAACAATCCATTTAAAAAGTGGGCAAAGGGGCTGGATAGATAGTATTCCAAAGAAGACATACTAATGACTAACAGATATATGAAAAGATGCTCAACATCACTACCATCAGGAAAATACAAACGGCTGTCATCAAAGAGGCAGGAGATAGCAAGTATTTCTGAGGACATGGAAAAGGGAACCCTTGTGTACAACCTAACCCTACACCTAAAGGAGCTGGAGAAAGAACAGCAAAGAAAGCCTAAACCCAGCAGGAGAAGAGAAATAATAAAGATCAGAGCAGAAATCAATGAAATAGAAACCAAAACAACAGTAGAACAGATCAACAAAACTAGGAGCTGGTTCTTTGAAAGAATTAATAAGATTGATAAACCCCTGGCCAGGCTTATTAAAAAGAAAAGAGGGGGGCGCCTGGGTGGCTCAGTCATTAAGTGTCTGCCTTCGGCTCCAATCATGATCCCAGGGTCCTGGGATCGAGCCCCACATCGGGCTCCCTGCTCAGCAGGAAGCCTGCTTCTCCCTCTCCCACTCCCCCTGCTTGTGTTCCTTCTCTCTCTTTGTCTCTCTCTGTCAAATAAATAAATTCTTAAAAAAAAAAAAAAAAGAGAAAGGACCCAAATAAATAAAATCATGAATGAAAGAGGAGAGATCACAACCAACACCAAAGAAATACAAACAATTATAAGAACATATTATGAGCTACTATATGCCAGCAAATTAGATAATCTGGAAGAAATGGATTCATTCCTAGAGATGTATAAACTACCAAAACTGAACCAGGAAGAAATAGAAAACCTGAACAGACCCATAACCACTAAGGAAATTGAAGCAGTAATCAAAAATCTCCCAACAAACAAGAGCCAGATGG
>NW_028021807.1:0-663 GCF_054177405.1 Leptonychotes weddellii
GTTGAATGTGTAAAAAGAACAGGTGGAATTCACCTTAATGATATTTTTTTTGGTTCAGTACATCTAAAGTATCGTATCGCGTGTGCAGTATAAGGTTGTTGATGAGGCTTAAGCAATTTAAAACAATGACTGTGTCTTAGAAAGCTGGTGTATACGCATCTTAGAGTTAGGTGACCTCTCCCTTTGGAAGAGCCGCTCGTCAAGCACTCGCAGCCTTATGTAGCTTACGGCTGTTGTCCTGGGCTGAATGTGGGGGCTCCTGTCTCTCCATCGGGGTCACACCCAGAGCTGGTGGCTCATTTCAGGTGTGTGTGCAGTGAGCACCTACTGTCTTGTCTTGATTGTGGCCTGAAGGCTCTTGCTGCCAACTTGGGAAGAACCGAGGAGCTCTGGGGCCTCTCCTCACCCCGGACTTCCCTCAGCCTCTGTGGATCACACGCACTGGGTCTGTCTGGCAGGGTGCCCCCACCCCCTGCCCTGCCCCCTGGCATAGCACCTGGCCTGGAGGGACACCCCAGCCCCTGCCCCGGCCCCGGGGCAGCGCTGGCCTGGAGGGACACCCCCACCCCCTGCCCCGGCCCCTGGGCAGCGCTGGCCTGGAGGGACACCATAGATGTTCAGGCCTGGGAGCATGTCCACTTCAGCAGACTGGTTTGAGGCAAT
>NW_028021808.1:0-663 GCF_054177405.1 Leptonychotes weddellii
GTGAGTGTAAACATATTATGACAAGGAACTCTAGAACTGAAAACCAGAGCCGCAGAAGGAAGACACACGGCTTTGAGCAAAGCTGCTACACCAACTGAAGCATCTCCAATCAGAAATGGTGGGGTTTCTAGTCATTGGCAGCTTGGGTTGGCCCCCCCACCTTCAATGCCCCTCCTGACACTCAGTCAGATCAATGCTCACTGGCTCCAGTCAGATGGGCGATGCTCTCTCAGTGCTGAAGGCTTCCTTTGTGCTAAGACCACCCAAAGAACAGGCTGGCTCTCTCCCACCTGCCCCCCAAAAAGTGAGTACAAAGAAGCAAGCAGAAAGAAATGCAGGAAGTTCCTACCCACCTGGTTCGCTGGACTGTAGGCCTCACATCCCATCTGAGTGACCCTGGAAGCGATCTAGAGCAAGAAGTGACTGGCCTTTCTAGAACTCAGACCACTCATGCTCCAGAAAATGGGAGTGGTACCACTTCCCTGGGTTCAAATGCTCATTTTGGTTTTTTATCTCTTAGTTTTCTTCTCTTCCTTGTTCCCATATCTTCTTTGTGGTTTATTCTTTTTTTTTTTTATTCTTACGTTAATCCCCATACATCACATCATTAGTTTTAGATGAAGTGTTCCATGATTCATTGTTTGTGCATAACACCCAGTGCTC